>NC_035434.2:17450333-17757206 GCF_002127325.2 Helianthus annuus
GTTATTGCAGAAACAGTCATCTGATTGCAGCCTTTGGCGAAACACTCTGTTTCGTCGAATACATGTCGACGAAACAGACTTGGTCTTAATTGTTTCTGTTTCGTCAAAGTGGTAAACGAATCACATGTGATTCGTTGACTATTGGGCTTAGTCTTGGGCTTTCTTCTGTTTCGTCAGCCCAGTTTGTGATTCGTCGAGCTTATCAGCCCATCTGCTATATAAGGCACATATATGTCACAGTTCAGGCTCAGAGATGAGAGAAAACCCTTCAAGCTTGTAAACTGTGTTTGTATCAGTTTGTAATATCTCATCCAGTTAATCAAAAGAGTGTGTTTCTTTGGTTAACCATTGTGTGTTATTGTGTTCTATGTTTGATTGGCTTAGTTAAGTGGATTCCGCACACTTAACTTTGTTTGTTATAAACAAGGCTTTGGTAGTGAAAATCGATCCTCCGATTTCGGGACCTACAAGTGGTATCAGAGCAGTGGCTCTTATCCTTGTTTAAAATCAAACATAGTTCGGTTTGGTTGTCTAGTGTTTGTGTTTTGCTCAAAAGTGTTCTTGAAAACTTTATATTTTCTGGAAAAAGAAACCTTAAAAATAATAGATATTGTTTGTTTGCTAAGAGTTTTACCGAAAACCATACTAGTTTGAGTATTCACATGCTAACTGTTGGTTTTGGTTGAAAGTTTTAGGCATAAATCTGTGTTCGGAAATTATAAAATTCACTAGTTGTTCTTGAGTCTTTCATACCTTCATAATATATTCAAAGTGTTCTTGGGATATTTGCTTTTAATCCAACTGATAAGGTTGCTTTGTTTTGAAAAGTGTTTGAACATACCCTATTACCCACCATACCTCTAAGTTGGTAAGAAAAGCATGTTGAAATTCGTGTGACTTGACAGACTGTGTATAAACAATTCACCTACTTTTACCAACTGACAGCCTTTTTGACGAATCGGATTTCGACGAAACAAAAAGTCAACGAAACAGAAAAGCATTTCGCCAAAGGTCTCTTTGACGAAACTGAAAAGTGTTTCGCCAAAGATCCCTTCGACGAATCAAAAGCATTTCGCCAAAGGTCCCTTCGACAAATCAAAGGTTGTTTCGCCAAAGGTCCCTTTGACGAATCAGACATCTGTTTCTTCAAACTTCTTTGACAAAACAAGATCTGTTTCGTCATAAGTTGTTTCATCAAACTTAATTCTGTTTCGTAGAAAGTGTTTCGTCGAGAAAGTTGTCATTTTTCAACAGAAGGTTTGCAAGTTCAATATAACGTTGTGTTTTCAAGTGCTTGTTCAGGTATTCCTCTAATATACATCAAACATGAGTTGCACAAGTCCATGGGACTGGAGTACGGACCCACGACCAGGTCAAAGTTCAAATCAGACATCTATGGCCTCTTACTTAGCAAACTCCATACCTCAACAACAACCGTCCATAAGTGCGAGTCAATGGGCCTTGGTATCAAATCAAAACCAAAGTATTCAAAATCTACTGTTGAGCGAGAGTGAGACGGGTAGCAACAATTTCCCGCCAAAGCTAAATCACATGAATGATTATCCATCATGGAAGGGACGTTTCCATACGTATGTTCAAGGGCAAAGCACCGAACTTTGGACGTGTTTCATTAATGCGGTCAACCCTGCCCTCGAAACAACAGCATCAACTTCAGCAGGTTATGCTAATATGCTTGAGGATGATAAGAAAGCTTATGACTTGGAGAAAAAGGCGTTTGCCATACTAGCACAAGCACTTCACAAAAAAATCTATCATCAATTTGGGTATTGTAAGACAACGAAAAGCCTATGGGATGCATTGGTGGCGAGAGGAGAAGGGAATGCAGCGTCTAGGAAGACTCGCCTTGATCTGTCAAAGAAAGAGTTTGAATCATTTCAGTTCTTGGAAAATGAAACCCTAAATGATATGACTTCACGTTTCTATCATTTGATTAGTGAAAGAGTTCTTACAATGTTAATGCTACCCATCAGGAAATGATTGCACGGTTTACTGATGCTCTACCTCCTAAGTGGAGTCCATTCATTGAGCTTCTGAAACATACGGGTGCACTGGATGCAGCCAATGCCAGTCTCTATGAATTCATTCAGAAGTTAGAACACAAGAATGAAGAAGAAATTAGGAAGGCCAAAAGAATTGCAGCTGCACCTCCTCAGAATACAGAAATGTATTTGCCTGGTTTTGGTCCTTCAGCTAGTTCTAGTTCCGTTCAACAACCGAAGCTTCAAACGGCGTTTGTATCCAATACAAACTCTTCTCTGTTTCAACAGTTCAATCAAGCACAACCATAGTGGGATCAAAGTGCTTATCTTTCACAAACCATTCCTACACCTCAAGTTACAACTGCTTAACCACAGTTTGATCAAAGCACCTATCTGTCACAGTCAATACCCACACCACAGTCACAACCACAACAACAAGCTCATTATGCCAACAATCCCCCACCCCACAACCCAAACATGATCAGAGTCGATACTTCAAACCAATCACAAGTTAGCATTGAAGTAGCAAAGGAGCAAATTCGGTACCATCCTGTCTAACATACGATGATTTCTTCACATCACCCTCGAAGACAATCTCATCAACGTTTTCAACATTTATAGACTCCGGTTCACTTGGCATCTTCTCAACTTCATCATCATTAATGTCTCGCATCGCTTTCAATGTGATCAACTATTGAGGCATGAGATCATCAACAATCTCACCCTCTTCAAGAGATTCTCCGGTAGCCGGATGCACAACCTGTAATGCCAAACCTTATATGGCTTTGTTCTTCTCTAGTTCAAAGTCTTACATCAAGTCTCTGTAAGTATGCCAAACCTTATATGGCTTTGTTTTTGCTTAGTTTAGCCTAAAAGTCAATCCGTCGTAACTAATGATTGACTTTGCGATAAATCACGAATGGTCCAGTGAATTCTCAAATCAAAAGTAGTTATGTGTTGGTATTTATGTGGGTAATAAACCTCTAAAAGGGTTCCCCCTGATCACCACTCTAACTAGCTCAAATATCGAGTCAAACGTATGCTTAAAAAGTCAACAGAAAGCCGTTTTGCGATTTTGTACAAAATCTGTAATGTATATGCTATGAAACCTGTTTTGATGATCATAAAACATGATATTAAGTATATTAACTTGTCTAAGCTCGTTTGATTCGACCATTTGCTATATTGACCCGGTTCGGAGCCGAAAGTCGCAAAAGTTTGACTTTTGCTTTAACTTCAGTTCTGACCCGTGTTAGTACAATGTAGATATGCCTTAGGACTCTCTTAGGACCAGGTCACGTGATGGTATTACCCTCTGTGACCGGTTCGTTGTTTGTCCGAGTCTTTTACGCATTTCCGTTAATTACTTAAAAGTTGACCGTAACGCCCTTTTTAAAATAAAACGAGTATTTCGGACACGTGAAGGGACCATTACCTTGCTTACAAAATTTTAAGCATGTCCCTAAAGTTTCACGCCAATCCGAGGTCTAGAATGGGAGTTATGCTAAATAGCGCATTTATAAGAAACTTTTGTAATAAACGGCGCAATTAGCATAACGCCTACCTAAACCAAGATTTCATCACCAAAACTTTTACCCACTGTAGTAAAATAATATTTTGGGATTTTTAAAGATTTTTAATTAATTTTAACCAGCTCATAACCTGCGGTTATGGCTACGGTTCGGTAAATACCGAATATGCCCTTTTCGGCCAAAACTCGAGTTCTACAAGGTCTTTTGACCCGATTCCAGTTGCTACTGATTTTAAATAATAAATAAGATATTTTAGACTTATTAAGCTGATCGGGAAACCCAGGTTTCCTGTAGAACTCAGAAATCCCTTTAAAAGTCTTTAAAATGACCGGAAAACCCCTACGGGGCGTATAATGAACTAAAACTCGTTACGGGCATTATGGAAGGTATCCTACTGATACCACAACCTCTTTAAAGTGTATTGACTTAGGAAAACAGTGTAGGACTCCTACGGTTACCCGTTGCGCCTATTGCGCGCACGGTTCGGTTTATGTAACTAGTTTACATAAACTAGCCGATACGGGTCAAACCATATCATTTTGACCCCAAGATTCAGAGTGTGAATATTAAACCCGTATAAAACAAGTCTCCGAACTTGTTGGGTCAGAATCACATTCCATTCTCGGTTTTCGCCTTTCACGCGATAAAACCGTATCTATCCGTCGAAACTAACCGGTCTAGGCTACGGCTAATATAAAGACCCGTTAGGATTCTAATAGGTTATTTTAAAACCTTCGTTCCAGAATAGGAGCCCCAGTAAAAGATATCTGTGATTTAACTGATTAAGGACAATACTTGCAAAGGTAAATACTTTTAACTTATTTTCCCTTATACGGGTTTTGGTTACGGTATATAAAATACCGCTTGATTGAGCATCAAATCTTCCATCGCTTAGGTGGTTAATTGAATAATTTGATCGGCTCATTTAAACAGTCTTGTTACTTAAAAGCCTTTGGGGGGTTAATGACCATGTCCCGGATATCCTTGGCATCATTCGAAGAAATGGCCACGACCTTGACAGTCGGGTGTAGGCGTACACCCCGTATTATGTCTATACTATTAAAAGACGTAGCCGATGGTTTACCCACCTCGGTTTTACGCAAATGTGGTGTCTCTATTGATCTTTAACCCGGACTGGATCCGGGCTACTGAACGCATAGAAGGAACATGTAATTCGTTCACAAGATTATAATTTTAAATAATTCTCCCAAGTTATAAAAGAATTTGTGCCTCGTGCATTCAAATCAATTTTAATAAACATTTTTCAAAAGTGTCGGTTGAACGTATTTACCAGTGTAAACTGACATATTTTCCCAAAAAGATTAAGTGCAGGTACTACACGTAATCGGCTGGCAATAGCTCCTTAGCATCTTAAGAAGTCTCGCAAGCTTGATGTCTTATCTGTTGAACAACATTTTTATTTATTTTGATCCCTCCTGTGGATACTATTCAACTACTTGTGATACATTTGATATTACAGTAAATGGTTGAATTATATTTATCTTTATGCTTCCGCTGTGCATTTATATATTGTGGTTTGACTATATTGTTGCCAACTACGTCACGGTAATCCCCCACCGGGCCCACCGGTGATACACGTGGAAATTGGGGTGTGACATCTCAGAAGACTCAGACAAAACAAGATATTATTATCCGCACACCTGCAACTTCATCTTCAACCGAATTAACAGGTAACAAACACCAATCCTTCATTCATCTTATCAATTCAACATTCATCAATTTATCGCAGTATGAGTAAACTCCGATCGATTCATCCGTCGTTGCCGTCGCCGCCGCTGCCGTCGCCGCTGCTGCCTACGGTTACGCCTCCGCCGTTGATGCTGTACGGACTCAATCCAACGGCGGCAGAGAACGAAAACGAGGTTCGTTTTTCAGGTTTTGAGATTAAGTAGGTCAGAGTAAATGAATCGGTTGATTGATTCATGTTGGTACACTTTATGTGGACGCGACACGGTTCGATTCAACTCGGCTCAGTTTCGACACGGTTAGGTCCGGCTCAAGCCCGACGTCACGACATTCCTCCGTCGTGCGTCCCAGAGTTCGACACGCGAAGCACGGAGAGCCGAGAACGTTTCCCGCTTGACACATCATCATGACATCATCATGATGATGTCATGATGATGTAACAACTTTGACTAAACTTCACAAATGTTTACAATCTGCATGTTTGAAATTCATCATGATGAGAACGTTTCCCGCTTGACAAATCTGCTCTTTGGGCCGAAACACATCAACTGGGCCGAACCCCACTAAACATCTTATGGGTCGACGAAACAAGAAGTGTTTCGTCGAATGTTATTGTGTTTCGTCGACCTATCTTGTTTCGTCGTTCCTGTCTTGTTTTCGTCGAGTCCTGTTCTGGTTCGTCGATGTCAGTACTATATATACAGCAAGCTGAGACAGAAACAGTGAGCCCGGATAAGCTAGAGAGAGAGTGTAGAGAGAGAAAGTTCTGGTGAGCCTTGTATTTGTCGAATATTGTACCGAAACTATGTCTAAATCAATAAACGTAATTGTTAATCGTTGATATCTTTACGTCTTGTTCACTCTCTCACTCGGTTTGTATCATAACGTGGATTCCGCACTCGGTACGGTATTATAAACAAGATCTCGTAGTTGTCCGGCGATTCGCAAACGGACCTTGAATTGGTATCAGAGCGTAAGGCTCGATTTCTTGTTGAAAACCGAGGTTCCGGTGGCATTTTCGAGTGGGTTTTGAGTCTCTTTTAAGGTTAAAAGTCAAAAACCCAGTTGTGTTCTTGAAGTTCTTATTTTTTTAAACTCGAAAATCTGTGTTTGGTTGATGTTGTTTGGTTTAAAACTTGTTGAAAAGTGTTGGAGATTATCATAGGTACAATTTGTTTTGAGTTTCGACGTTAAAATTTATGTTCGGAAATCTTTCCGGTGTAGAATAATCGTCAGAATTCTCTTGAAGATAAGACAACGATTCAAAATTTTCTGTAAAAAGGGTGTGTATTTTTTTTTAATATATTTTCTTTCACCATCTTGGAAGCCATGTTGTATCAGTAGAAAAAGTTCACCAACCCTTTACCAACTTTTATCAACTTTTTAAACTCCCAAGACCAGTGTCAACGAATATTTTTTTTTTGGGTCAACATAGAGTATTTTTGAGTCAAAGAAGGGCAAAGTGTGTTGTCTTATTGTGGTTATTCACAAAATCCATTATTCACAAAATAGGCTACAAAGTTGTTGGCTGGGCCGAAATCCGTTTGGGCCTCCTTCACGAAAACTAAAGTCTTTCATTTTAATTTCTTTGTGGACTTGGTTCGTGGATTTCAAGAGCTGAGAGATTTATTATTAGTGGAATTCCTCACATTCTTCACTGATATTTGGGCTAGTAATTCATGGACAATTATTCGTGGGTCTGTTATTTGGTTTGGGCTTGGTAACTCAAGTGGGCCATTCATCTTTCGTGGCATATTATTCGTGGTCTACTATTTTTCGTGGAGTTGGTTGTTTGTCGATATTGGTTCTTTCACGGTTGGTTCACAGTTGCGTTTTAATTTGGTTATTTACAATTAATCATGAGTACACACCTTTGGGGGTCAAGCATTTTAGGATCTCAATCATCATATGATCCTTCTCATCAAAGTACACCGAAAATGACAACAGATATGTATGGTCGTTGGATACCAGATCCTAATGTGGATATGTATACGAGTAAAGGTTCAGGTCCAGTCCCTTCATGGGCTCAGTCTCCCACACGATCCCGAATTACGGCAGAACAATGGGCATCGGTTACCAATCAAAAGCAAAGTGAACCGAAAATGACCACAGACATATACGGAAATCCAATACAATCAGTTCCCATACCAGAAAGAACAACAGACTTGTATGGAAATCCATTACCACCAGTTGCTTCACAACGCCATAGTTCTACTGTAGCACCATCATCTCTTGATCCAAGGAACTGTAGTCAGACAAAAACGACGTTGTATGCTGAAATTGTCAAAGATGCGAGCAATGGTGAATCCTCGGGAAATAATGACAGTTCTGAACATGACAGTAGTTCAGATGAAGATGTTTCAACTTCAGTTGAGGATGATACAACTTCAAGTTCAAGCGAGGATGGATCTGAATGTGAATCATCAATGGAGGTTATTAATTCTGATGCAGAAAGGCACTGCTGTTAATTGTGATAATTGTGCTAGATTAAGCGTTAAATGTGTTGATTCGGATGCAAATATGTCTGAGTTGCAAGGCAAACATGATGCTTTAAAAGCTAATTTGTTTGACTTGCAAAACAAACATGTTGATTTAGATGCTAAGTGGTGTGATTTGCAAAGCAAACATGAGGCTTTGCAAAACAAGTATGATGTGACATTCATCCACAACCAAAAGTTGTCCATGGATCTTTCTAAGTGCATAGAAGCCAACATGTTTTATGAAAACCATGAAAAGGAGTTTAAATCGATAATCGAAACATTAAAAAAGGATAAGACTGAGCTAACGAAAATGGTTTCAAGAAAACAAACGGAAATAAACCTTTACATCAGTAGGCTCGAGTTAATGCAAAAAGAAATGGCTTGTGTTAAAACTGAAAGTGAGGCAATCTGACTCAAGTTAGACAGATATTTAAGCTCTAGCTATGTGTTGGATCACATCATTGATGTTCAGAAAGAGAAAAAGGATGTCACATGCATTGGATATAAGAAATGTCCACCACCTGTTAGACACAATTACGATGCACTGCCTGATGAGGAGAATAGAACTCACTTTGAACCATCTGTTCCCTTAGACATTGAGGAATTTGCGACCGGACTTGGATACAAACCGGGATGTATCAGCAGATACAAGTGTGTCTTCTGCTGAACAGAGACAGTATCCTCTAGTCATTGTAGAGGATGTTGATTCCTCAGATGACGAATCCGATGATACTAACTCAGCCCTCAAAGAAGAGGACATACCTCTCGAAAATTACATTCTTTGCGATCCACCTGCAAAACCGTTTGTGACTGCTACAGCGAAGTCTGTTGAATCCTCATCTGGAAGCTGTGAAAGCGTGAACTTGCTTTACACGTTGATTGGATCTGATAAAATATACTCAGACAATGATTTTCCAATCAACAATGTCAATCACTCTTTGATTGATAAAGTTTTCGAAGATTCTACCAGTAAGTTTTTGGGAAAGTCGAGCCCAAGAGTTGTAGTAACTCAGTGTGCTCCTATCCCAAAATCCAAAGTTAGAAAAAAATATGGGAATCAAAAATTGCTAAAACAAAACAATCAACGAAAGCAAAATCATGCTGCCCAAGGAAATGGAAAAGGCAAACAGAGCCAAAACAAGAAAAAGGTTTGGAAGATAAACTTCGTGAAATCCAGAGGGACTGATAAAATTGAAACTTTCGAAAACAAATCCAACACGGATTTTGTTAAACAAAGTAAAATTTTGAAAAGAAACAGTCAAAACAACTATACACAACACACAAACGGTTGTGATGTAGGACCAAGTACCTCAAGATCACGAAGTTCATCATCAAGCTCTTACAGTTATGATACTCCGAGGTTTGTTGAGCGGAGATCATGCTTTGAATGCTGTGAATATCGACACATCATTAAGAATTGTCCATATCTCACCAAGGGAAAGTCAAAGGTTGCACCCCCCTATGGTAACTATTACCATAAAAGATCTGTTTCACCAAAACAGGACCCTCGTCTTGTTAAACAACCAGAAATGAAACAAAAAAAGAAACAACGAAAAGAAGTTGAAAAGGTTTTGAAACCAAAGGTTATCCAAACACAGTCTGTTAAGTTAGAAGTTAAAAATGAAAAACAAAAACAGATTTGGAAACCAAAATCGGTAACTGTTTCAAGGGGAGCTACATAAATTCCGAATCATCGGGAAATGGATGTTACAATTCTCGATGATGACGGACGACCCAAGTCTGTGAAGGCTTGGGTCCCCCTCTCCAACTAATCTCTGAATGAGTGTGCAGGATGTTCCAAGAGGAACTAGTGATAGTCTCAGGATTGTTGATAGTGGAAGGTCCATGCACAAGATCGGCGATATAAGGCTCCAAAATATTGTTACATTTAGGAGAATATTGTTGCCTTTGATGGAGATAAAGGAAAAAGAAAAGAAGACAAAAATGTCTGATGAAAGAATGTGGTTGAATGAAGTTGAAAAATTCGACTAGATGGAATATGTGCCAAAAAAATTTGGTTGTTATGGTTTTTTTATCAGGTCAACATGATAGATTCAATCAAAATGTACGCACCTGCAGCACGTCTGAAGTTCAAAATTAACAAGATTAACGTGCAGTGTACATTTCTTCGCGGTGTGATTGGAAAAAATGTGTTTGTTGAACAAACCAACCGGGTGTGCGGATGCCTTGGCATGGATTGAACAACCGCACACTACTACTCAAAGGGAAAGTCAATGACCTTCGTTGGTGCAATGTGCAAGACCAGCCGGACATGGAGGTTTCTGATCCTGTTGTTGTGTAGAGCTATCTCGGATTAAGTGAAGTAGCTACATAAATCGACCTTGAAATCCACACCGGGTGGATATCCAGTTTGAGAGAACACTCAAATTCCTGGCAATGCACGAAGCAGTTGCAGATTACGGTTTTAAATTTCTAATCTCTCCTATACTTGTCGATGGTTAAGCTGCTTTATGAATTATTATCATCTCGTACAGCACTCTTTGGCCTGACACATTGATCTCAAATATCACCTCGCACGTGATTGTTTCACTATGAAACTCGTTAATGTTGTCATGGTCCACACCGATGACCAACGTGCCGACCTTTTTACCAAAGCATTTGACAAATCAAGATTTGACTTTTTATTATTGGTAAACGGCATTAAGGTCAAGCAAGAGTAAAACCAACATCGGAAAATCATTTTTGTACATATCTTTGTGTCTTTTAAATTTTATCTTAGTTTGTTGATTTTAGGGGGAGTAAATCAAAATTTGAAAATCCAAAAACATCGAAAAATTTCAAAAACACAAAAAAACAATAGAAAATCAAAAATGAGTTTCCTGGCGAGAAAAAGAGAAAATGATAGTACATTAGTGGTCTGTCCAAACCTCTTTAAACCTTAAATGAAAAATGATAAGCAGCTCTATATTAGATGTATCGGTAGGCTTACAATCATTTTAAAGTGTGCAGGGTGATATAAACCAAAATCGACTGAAGACCAGAGGGGAACCATTCATTGGCATATGGTCTTAGTACCGAAATTTCGTTTGAGAGATTGCCGAGGTTCTGAGATATTCGGTCTTTATGCTGCTTATCATCTGGGTATCATGGTTGTATCTTTTACCGAAAAATAACGGAGACGCAAGTCTAGATCTTCCATGATACCATGTCCCTCAAAATAAGTGATAATATATCACATTTATCCGGGAGTCAAGTTCGTCTCTCTGCTGTACGAAAGTACTGACCTGTTCACAGACTTGCTCCTGTGCCCTCATGCATCGAAAATCAAGTTCCTCATCAATAATTGATTCTATCACATAGGGCTTGTTTTCAAATCAAAATAAGTGAGTTTCTCACATCATATACGTCAAAACAGATGATAATCGGTATACTCACCGGTAAGATGAACCCTCGTGCATACCTTGATACGGGAATGTGTCGTGATGTGGATGAACACCGGTCGGTAAGTATAAATCATACCTTAACGTATCCCCTCGCCATGATTACATCTGAAAAGTTGAGCTTAAGTGGACAACAATACCGATAATTGTTATAGGATGCTTATCTTAATGTTAACTAATTGAACAAAAAGAGCGTTTTGGCGTGACCGTACACTGATATGATTCTCTTACCCTCGAAACTCGCAAAAAGAATGTCTGTAAATATTTATTTAATGCTTTCAGTTTCTACACCTTTGTATATATTTATGTACTGCTTTCTGTCTTTACATTTAAAATATTCAAAAAGTCCAAAAAGATTTTAGGTGTGTTTTAATATAAACTTTATAAAATCCAAAAAGATTTTATTTCTATCTTATTTTCGATTGTACGATGTTGGAGCTCGAGTCTTCGTTACCTGAAACCTGATTGAAAACCAAATCGACTAAATCTTCATAAATGGTCAAAATTTGTAAGTTTTGAAAGTTAAAAACTAAAATTGATAAATTTGTTAAACTTTCAAACTGTTGTCGGACGGTAGTTGATTGAATAATGGTCACATGTGTGTCATTTGTTTATGTTAACTATATTCCAAGCGGTTGTTCTCATTATGCCTTTATATTTCTTGCATGTGCAGATGCTAAAGGCGAGGAGAACATGTTCGATGACAAGCTTCGGAATGAAGACACGACGTGAAGGCACTCAAATGATAAAGATGATCGTGTTGCCGCTGATCAATCATCAACACCACAAGGATCTAAAGATTTGAAGATCAAAAGATTCACGAGCATAACTCAAAGGAGAGCTTATCTTAAGGGGGAGTTTGTTAACACACTTCCTACATGAAAAGGGGAGTTTGTTGATACACTTTCTACTTACGACACGTGAAGACTTTGAAGATCCTCCGACATAGAAGACATGGAAGACGAATCTCACGAGTAGCGTCCAAGGGGGAGTTTGTTGGTACACTTTATGTGGACACGACTCGGTTCGATTCAACTCGGCTCAGTTTCGACACGGTTAGGTCCGGCTCAAGCCCGACGTCACGACATTCCTCCGTCGTGTGTCCCAGAGTTTAACACGTGAAGCACGGAGAGCCGAGAACGTTTCCTGCTTGACACATCATCATGACATCATCATGATGATGTAACAACTTTGACTAAACTTCACAAATGTTTACAATCTGCATGTTTGAAATTCATATACGTGCATGAGTTTGGGCCAATCAGAATGCTCTTTGGGCCGAAACACATCAACTGGGCCGAACCCCACTAAACATCTTATGGGTCGACAAAACAAGAAGTGTTTCGTCGAATGTTATTGTGTTTCGTCGACCTATCTTGTTTCGTCGTTCCTGTCTTGTTTTCGTTGAGTCCTGTTCTGATTCTTCGATGTCAGTACTATATATACAGCAAGCTGAGACAGAAACAGTGAGTCCGGATAAGCTAGAGAGAGAGTGTAGAGAGAGAAAGTTCCGGTGAGCCTTGTATTTGTCGAATATTGTACCGAAACTTTGTCGAAATCAATAAACGTAATTGTTAATCGTTGATATCTTTACGTCTTGTTCACTCTCTCACTCGGTTTGTATCGTAACGTGGATTCCGCGCTCGTTACGGTATTATAAACAAGTTCTCGTAGTTGTCCGGCGATTCGCAAACGGACCTACAATTCATGACCTAGGGTTTATGTGAGGGCAATTTGTTCGGTTTTTAGATCAAATTGGTTTGAGTAGTTGAATTGATTGAATGATTTGTGTCATATGGCTCATGTAGTGTGCAATTTTTTCGTTTTTGAGTTCAAATCGGTTATAGAATAAATGAATCGGTAGATTGATTTGTGACCTAGGGTTTATTAAGTGTGCAATTTGTTCGTTTTTAGATCGAATCAGTTAGAACAATTGAATCGGTTGAATGATTTATGACCTAGGGTTTATGGGGTGTGCAATTTTTTCGTTTTTAGATCAAATCGGTTGGAATAATTGAATCAGTTGAATGATTTATGACGTAGGGTTTATTTGTGTTAGGTTGAACTAATGATTGTGTTAATGTTGATGATGTCTAGGGATTCCATGCAAGAAGATGAACACAAGCTGTTTCTGCTAGGGTTACAGAAAGTAGGTAAAGGAGATTGGAGAGGAATTTCTAGAAACTTCGTGAAGACTCGTACTCCTACACAAGTTGAACACAAGCATGATTTCACCGGCGAGATTGTTGGTGCACTTGTGTCTGTACTTTGTCTGTATTCGGTCTGTATGTAAACGATGTCCTAAATCAGTCTGTAAGTTGACCAAGTTAACTATCCTCCTAGTTTGACTTGGACAACATGATGTTTGTCTGGATCGAAGGATAGCCTCGAAGGATACAACTGATCCTTCGAGGTGCTCGAAAGATATGGTTCGACCATGGTTCGACCATTAGGCATCGAAGGATGATCCTTCGATGTCCATGCTGATCTTTCGGACACATTGTCATCGACAGATGATCCTTCGGACCATCTATCGATCCTTCGACCAAGACCTGTTATGTATGGGTATAAATACCCATGCA
This sequence comes from Helianthus annuus, assembly GCF_002127325.2. NCBI lineage: Eukaryota > Viridiplantae > Streptophyta > Magnoliopsida > Asterales > Asteraceae > Helianthus > Helianthus annuus. The sequence goes on from NC_035434.2 coordinate 17,464,036, forward strand.
GTGTGTTAGTGTTAGATAGATGCACATTTGGAGAGTTAGTGAAACTCTGCTGGAAAACACACACACACACACTTTAGAGAGTTTGCAAACAAGATTGTAAACATTGTGCTTGTAACCGTAAACCTTCATACGTATTAATACAGTGGTGTTAATCGGTGAACTTTGTGTGTTCTTGTGTTTGTTCTTGCATCATCCCGGTTTGCCCGCTAGCTTGGATTCCGCACTCGCTAGTGGGTTAGTATAACAAGGTTTAGGTTTGTTCTCGATCCTCCGAGAAAAGGGACCTACAAGTGGTATCAGAGCCTCGCTCTTTACCTTGTTTAAAACCGGTTTGTTCAAGTTCTTGGTGTGTTTGGACACTTGGTTTAGCACCCGTTTTTGGTAGTTTTCTGCATAAAAACGCATACTAAACCTATCGGGAGTGTTCGGGGTCGGTTTGGGTAACATAAAAATCGTTTTTGTGAAACCTTGATTTTTCCGGCCATATTCCGATTTGTTTCCGGTGACCAGATCTTGAAGATAAGGTTGCTTATTTTGGCAAAAATTTTTGAAAGTCAAAAGTTGGTGAAAAAGTTGTTGACAGAACCATCCTTTCTGCCGAAAGTTGGCTCACCAACCACATCAACTTTTCACCAACCCGTCGTACTTTGTGTCAGTGTGTCAGAGCTGTCGAAAGATATCCTTCGACATCTTTCGATCAAAGGCAGCTCGAAAGATAAGCATCCTTCGAGTAGTCTTTCGAAGTCTAAGGGTTATCCTTCGTAGTTGGAATCTTTTCGAAAGTTGGTTGTCCGAAAGATAAGGATTCATCTCGAAAGATAAGGATCTTTCATTGTGAATCTTTCGAGATCAGTATTCGAAAGATATAGATCTTTCGAACTGTGAATCTTTCGTGATAATCAGTCGAAAGATAAGGATCTTTCATTGAGAATCTTTCGAAGGCTTTGCTCGAAACTCAACAGTAATCTTTCGATCACTGTTGATCCTTCGAACAAGTCTTGATCTTTCGATCAGATTGTATCCTTCATTGTTGTCTGTTTGTTGTTAACAGTTTGTGGTGTGTAGGTTATTTGTTAATTTTTGATCACAATGAGTTGCACAAGTCCTTGGGATTGGAGTACGGATCCACAACCAGATCTGAAACAGATGTCGATGGCTGAATATATGACGAGTGCCATTCCAAAACAACAACAATCAATAAGTTCGTGTCAATGGGCTTTGGTATCCAATCAAAGTCAAAGTCTTCAGAATCTTCTGATTAGTGAGAGTGAAACAGGCAGTAACAATCGTCCACCAAAGCTGAACCACATGAACGATTTTCCGTCATGGAAAGGCCGCTTTCACACATATGTTCAAGGACAAAGCACCGACCTTTGGATGTGTTTTGTCAATGCATTCAATGAAAGTCTTGAAAGTAGAGCATCCACTTCAGAAGGTTACGCCAATATGCTTGAAAATGACAAGAAGGCTTATGAATTGGAGAAAAAGGCATATGCCATACTTACTCAAGCACTCAACAAAGACATCTACCATCAGTTTTCATATTGCAAGACCACGAAAGCATTGTGGGATGCCTTAGTTGCTAGAGGAGAAGGCAATGCAGCTGCTCGAAAGTCTAGGCATGATTTGTTGAAGAAAGAATTTGAATCTTTTCAGTTTTTGGAAAACGAGACTCTGAATGATATGACCACACGTTTCTATCATTTGATTAGTGAAATGTGTGCTTATGGGGTGGCAGCTACTCAACAAGACATGGTGAACAGGTTTGCTGACGCCCTACCCCCAAAATGGAGTTCGTTTATTGAGCTGTTGAAGCATACTAAAGCTCTAGATGAGATTAACATCTATGAGTTCATTCAGAAGCTGGAACATAAAAATGATGAAGAAATTAGGAAAGCAAGGCGTGCTCCAGCTCCTCAAAATACAGAAATGTATTTGCCTGGTTTTGGTCCTTCAGCTAGTTCTGTTCAGCAACCGAAGCTTCAAACTGCTTTTGTGTCCAATACGAGTTCTTTTCCATTTCCTCAATCAACAGCTGCTCCACCACAACCTCAATTCGATCCGAGGTCCTATATTCCTGTTCCAACACAGCCACAACCACAACCTCAACAACAACAACAGCAAGCTCACTATACAAGCAATCCTCAACCTCAACCTCAAAGTCATCACACAATCCGAGTCGACAACTCAAATCTTTCACACCTTAGCATTGAAGTTGCTAAGGAACATATGGAAATTATCAACACCATGGTCAGTGCTTACTGTGGTTTGGTAGCTGGTCAGCTTGGAAACATCAACATGACCAATGAAGATTATGATCAGATCGACAAGGAAGAAATGGAGTTGATGGATATTAAATGGGCTTTTGCTAGTGCGGTTAGAAGGGCAAAAGATTTCATGGCACGAACTGGAAGAACTTCGTTGGAAGGAAAGAAAAACACGAAGTATGGGTTTGATATTAATGCCGTCACGTGCTTTAATTGTGGCGAGAAAGGGCACTTTAAACGTGAGTGCACTCGACCAACAAAACACGGCAATCATAACCCCTTCAGAAACCAGACAAATGTGAATGCCCAACAAGAAAACCGTGAGAGGAGGATGGTGGCAGTGAACAACAATCAGGGACAGCCTGGAGCTACCAATCACAATCGGGCTTTGGCTGTTCAAGCTGATGAAGGATGTGACTGGTCAGTGCAGTTTGGTGAAGGTGATCAAGGAAGTGGAACTGCATTGTATGCTAAAGTCATCGAGCAGGTTCATAAAGAAGAATCTTCTGGGAGTGATGACAGTTCTGGTTATTCGGGCAGTTCGGATGAAGAAGGCTCTGTTTCTGGGGATAATCACTCAGAGCCTGATGTGAATGAAGAAGGAGATGATGATATACAGGAGCTACTGAATGAAGCTGATGAGCTTAAATGTCAGAAATCAATTCTGATTAGGAAGGCTGCTGCTACATCAACGGAAATGGAAAAGCTATTCTCTGAAGATGGAGCTTTTTCTTTTCAAACTGCCTTTATGGCAAATGGTTCAGCCTCTACTAGTCAGGTAACTTCTGAACCTCCTGTCCCTAGTATTTGTAACTCATGTGCAGAGATGAAGCTTGAATCAGAAAAGCTTCATAGTCATAATCAGAATTTGGTTATTGAACTGTCGAAATGCCAAGAGGCAAACATGGCTTTAACCCGGAATGAAAAAGAATTTAAATCTGTAATAGAAACATTAAAGAAAAATGTGTCCGAGGTTAACAAAGTAGTTTACCACAAACAAGTAAGCATAAACGAATACATTAACCTTGTGGAAGAAACTAAGAAGCAATTAGCCATTGCCCAATGCAAGCATGATGCGATCAAACAGAAATTGGATAGTTATTCTAACTCCCGATTTGTGCTTGATCACATCATAGACGTTCAACAACTGAAAGGTAACGTGAAAGGTGTAGGGTATAAGGCATGTCCACCCCCTTTGATGGACAACTATACCAAGATGCCTGATGAAGAGGAATTGCCTCGGTATGAACCCAGTGTGCCTTTGAATTTTGAGGAATTTTCTACTGGCCTAGGGTTCAAACCGGAGAATTCTGAGAATACATCCACAAAGCAACAGGAAGCTTCAACATCCGTGAAACAAAGTCCTCCAATCATCGAGGACTGCGAGTCATCGGATGATGAATCGGAATTGGATGTAGGTGATCAGGATAAATCACTTAGCAAGATGAACGGAGTAGTCATTCCACCAGAGAATCACATCCTTTGTGATCCTGATACTCCTGATGTTCCATCTGTTAAGGAGCAAGTGATTGATCCTGTCAAAGTTGATAAAACAGGTGTGTCTACTGTTAAAAGCAGTAATGTGTTGTACACTTTGGTCGGAGATAATAAAATCTACTCAGATCATGTTTTTCCAATTAAAAATGTAAATAAATCTTTGATTGACAAAGTCTTTGAAGACAATACAAATAAATTTTTGGGAAAAACACTTCCAGGAATTGTGGTAACACAATGTGATCCAATTCCTAAGGCTGAGATTAGGAAACAATTTGGCAATCAAAAATCTCCAACCACTCGACAACCTACTGCTTCTAAGGGTAAACAACCACAACGAGCTCCAAAGCCAAAGGGTAAAGTTGAATCAAAAGGAGCTCGTGACATGAAGAAAGGAAAAGATGTTAAGTTTGTAGCATCAAGAGGTACAGATAAAATTGAGACTTTTGAAAACAAATCAAATACTGATTTTGTACAACAAGTCAAAATTTTGAAACGAAACAGTGATAACAATTACACCCAACACACAAACGGGTGTGATGAAAAAGCAAGTACCTCAGGTTCTACAAGATCGACATCTGGTAGTCGATCAAGTTCTCCTAAGTCTGTTGAAAGGAGAACTTGTTTCAAATGTGGAGAAATTGGGCACATTATCAGAAATTGCCCAAATGCTCCAAAGAAGAAGTTGGTTGAAAAGGCTCCACCTGAAGCAGTTCACCCTCAACGTCGGTCAGTTTCACCTAAACAAGATAAACGAACTGTAAAAGAACAAGAAACTAAACAACGACGTAAGAACATAAAAACTGTTGAAAAAGCTTTAAAATCTGAAGTTAAAACAGTTCAAAAGGAACCAAGAGTGTCACAACCTGTAAAACCAGAATCTTCAAAAACTGGTAGGCAAAGACAAACTTGGTTATCTAAGTCGGGTGACAATTCAGGGGGAGCGGTTGTTCTTGAAAACCATCAAGAGATAGAGCTTACGTATCGTGATGCCAAGGGACGACCCAAGACCACTAAGGCTTGGGTCCCCATTCTCAACTGATGTGTTTATTTGACATGTGCAGGATGTTCTAGGAGGAACTATTAATAGTCATTGGATTGTTGATAGTGGAGCATCCAGGCACATGACTGGCGACTTACGGCTCCTGTATGACGTGAGAAATATCAGAGGAGGGTATGTTGCCTTTGCGGGTGATAAAGGAGGGTACATCACTGGAGAAGGAAGTATCTCCAATGGCATCGTGTGCTTTGATAAGATCAATTATGTGAAGCAAATTGATCACAATCTTCTCAGTGTGTCGCAAATCTGCGATAAAAAGTTCTCAGTGATTTTTGATGATGCTGGCTGTTATGTGCTGAAGCCTGGATTCAAAATTCCACAAGAATGGGTTCTCTTATCGGCTCCGAGAGTTAATGATCTTTATATTCTCGATATGAGCCAAGCGATTACTACATCTGCACAAGTTACTTGTTTTGTCTCAAAAGCCACAGAAAAGGAGTCTATATCTTGGCACAGAAGAATGGGGCACATTCACTTGAGAAAGATGAACCATTTGGTGAAAAATAATCTTGTGAATGGTGTGCCTGTTAGAAGTTTTCATCTACAAGATATCTGTGTCTCTTGCCAAAAGGGGAAGCAAACGAAGAAGTCTCACCCTTTGAAGAAAATCAACACTGTCAGCATGCCTCTCGAACGTCTTCATATGGACCTTTTTGGACCTATGAAGCACAAGACAACGTTTGGTGATGCTTATTGTTTAGTAGTTACTGATGACTACTCTAGATTTTCTTGGGTATCTTTTATGGCACACAAGAGTGAAACTCCTGGCATCCTCAAGGATCTTCTTACAATGTTGGAGAATCTCTATACGTTGAAAGTGAAAAGGATCCGAAGCGACAATGGAACTGAATTCAAGAATCAAGTTATGGATGAGTTTTGTACTTCTAAAGGCATTCTTCATGAGTACAGTTCTCGTTATACTCCACAACAAAATGGTGTCGCTGAGAGGAAGAATCGAACTATTATTGAAACTGCAAGAACAATGTTAGTAGAGTCGGAACTCCCTATTCAATTCTGGGGAGAGGCTGTATCGGCTGCTTGCTACACGTTGAACAGAGTTCTTACAGTTAAGAGACATGGCAAGACTTGCTTCGAACTCCTTCAGAGAAGGAAACCGGATCTTTCTTACCTTGAACCGTTTGGTGCTCCTTGTACTATGATTGAACCGGATGGAAAGTTTGGTGCACGAGCTATCGAGGGTTTCTTCCTTGGATATGCAACTCCGAATTTTCGTGTTTGGAATCTAGCTACCAAAAAGATTGAGCTATGGAGTGAAGTTAGGGTTCAAAGGTACACGAGTCCTGTTAGGGCTCCGGGTGATCCGTGGATGTTCGATTATGATGGATTATTTAACTCCTTCAATCTGCCAACCTTTGACGAAGAATCAGCAGCGGCTCGGATGTTGTTAGAAAGTGACAACGCTGCTGTCTCGCCATTGGTCAGACCTATTGTTGTTGACCCTCAAGCTTCTACGTCAGTCAACAATATGGTTCAAAATGAGGTCTATGAAGATGCTGCTGATTATAATGACTCTTCTGAGGATGATGAATATCATGATGCAGCCGAAGGATCTTCAGCTCCAGCTGCTCCTGTTCAAGGTGCCTCTGGGGATACACCTCATACGCAGAATATAGATACTGCTGAAGGGAATGCATCCACTTCTAACCACATTCCTGGTGTGGAGTTGGTTGTTGATCTTAATCTGAACAATTTGGGTATCAATGCTCGTGTGCCAGATAATCCTGAAATGCGGATTCACGATACCCATCCCCAGCAGAATATCATAGGAGATGTCCATCGCGGTGTGCAGACGCGTAATCAGCTGAGAAACAACCGGAATGCTGGTTTGTATTCAGCTATAAGAGAGTCTGGTCAACAAAATGACTGGTCCTTCGCGTGTTATGTGTCACAAGAAGAACCAAAGTCGTGGAAAGAAGCATTGAAAGACAGTGCTTGGGTTGTGGCCATGCAGGAAGAATTACAGCAATTTCACAAGCTGGGTGTTTGGAAGCTTGTTGAAAAACCTGAGAATTATAAGAAGATTGGCACTCGATGGGTCTTCAAATGCAAGAAAGACGACCGTGGAGTGGTTATTCGAAACAAAGCTCGTTTAGTCGTTCAAGGTTTTCGTCAGATAGAGGGGATCGACTACAACGAAGTCTATGCACCAGTTGCACGTCTGGAAGCTATTCGGATCTTTCTGGCTTATGCATCATTCAAAGGATTCAAAGTTTACCAGATGGACGTCAAAAGTGCATTTTTACATGGTGTGGTTGAAGAAGAGGTATATGTCGAACAGCCTCCAGGTTTTGAAGATCCTGTTCATCCCGATCGGGTTTGGTTGCTCAACAAAGCTCTATATGGTCTTCATCAAGCGCCACGAGCTTGGTATGCAACCCTATCTACATATCTGTTGGAGAACGGTTTTCGAAGAGGTCTTATCGATTGTACTCTCTTCATCAAAGAACAAGATGGAGATCTTCTTCTGGTACAGGTATATGTTGATGATATTATTTTTGGTTCTACTAATGATGTTTTGTGCAGGAATTTCGAGTGCATCATGCAGGATAAATTCGAGATGAGTGCTATGGGGGAAATGAATTTCTTTTTGGGCCTACAAGTGCAACAAACAGAGTCTGGGATATTCATCCATCAGACTAAATATGTTGGAGACATCTTGAGCCGGTTCCAGATGTCCGATGCAACGCCCATTGGTACCCCATTGCCAACTAATCACGGAATAACTCCTGACGTAAAGGGTGAACCTGTTAGCCCTTCATACTATCGCGCGATGATCGGATCCCTTATGTACCTCACAGCATCAAGGCCAGATATAATGTACCCAACATGCCTGCTTGCCAGATATCAAGTCAACCCGAAGGCCTCACATCTTGCAGCTGTCAAAAGGATTTTTCGTTATTTGAAGGCTTATCCAGACACCGGTCTGTGGTATCCTAGGGATAATAACTTTGACTTGGTCGCATTCAGTGATTCTGATTTTGGCGGATGTAAAATCGACGGCAAATCCACAACGGCTGGATGTCAGTTTTTAGGAAATCGCCTAGTCACCTGGCAGTGCAAGAAGCAGACGTGTGTCGCTACATCAACATGCGAAGCTGAATACATTGCTGCATCAAGTTGTTGTTCACAAGTTCTTTGGATCCAACAACAATTGCGGGACTACGGTTTTGAATTCCTAACTACTCCTATATACGTTGATAATTCTGCTGCTTTAGATATCACTAAAAATCCTGTGCAGCATTCAAAGACCAAACACATCGAAATCAAATATCACTTCATACGTGACTGCTTTGAGAAAAGGCTAATCGATGTTGTTAAGGTCCACACCGATGACCAACGTGCCGACTTATTTACCAAAGCCTTTGACAAATCTAGATTTGACTTCTTATTATTGGTAAACGGCATTAAGGTCAAGCAAGAGTAAACCAACATCGGAAAATCATTTTTGTAAATACCTTTGTGTTTTTAAATTTATCTTAGTTTGTTGATTTTAGGGGGAGTAAATCCAAAAATCGGAAAATACAAAAACATTGAAAAATTTCAAAAACACAAAAACAATAGAAAAACAAAAATGAGTTTCCTGGCGAGCAAAAGAGAAAATGATAGTACATCAGTGGTCTATTCAAACCTCTTTAAACCTTAAATGCAAAACGATAAGCAGCTCTATATAAGATGTATCGGTAGGCTCACAATCATTTTAAAGTGTGCAGGGTGATATAAATCTTAATCGACTGAAGACCAGGTGGGAACCATTCATTGGCATATGGTCTTAGTACCGAAATTTCGTTTGATAGATTGCCGAGGTTCTGAGATATTCGGTCTTTATGCTGCTTATCATCTGGGTATCATGGTTGTATCTTTTACCGAAAAATAACGGGGACGCAAGTCTAGATCTTCCATGATACTATACATACGTGCACATATTGCATACTGCATTCGACCTCAATAAGTGATAAACAATCACATGTCCAAATCAAATAAGTGATAAAATATCACATTTATCCGGGTGTCAAGTTCGTCTCTCTGCTGTACGGAAGTACTGACCTGTTCACGGACTTGCACCTGTGCCCTCATGCATACGAAAATCAAGTTCCTCATCAATAAGTGATTATATCACAAAGGACTTGTTTTCAAATCAAAATAAGTGAGTATCTCACAATTTATACGGTCAAACAGATGATAATCGGTATACTCACCGGTAAGATGAACTCTCGTGCATACCTTGATACGGGAATGTGTCGTGATGTGGATGAACACCGGTCGGTAAGTATAAATCATACATTAACGTATCCTCTAAACATGATTACATCTGATAAGTTGAGCTTAAGTGGACAACAATACCGATAATTGTTATAGGATGCTTATCTTAATATTAACTAACTGAACAACAAGAGTGTTTTGGCATGACCGTACACTGATATGATTCTCTTACCCTCGAAACTCGCAAAAAGAATGTTTGTATATATTTATTTATTTACTGCTTAACTTTTATTGCTTTCTTTTAAACAGTTTCGTCGTTTGGTGCATATCAGCACGACATTAGCGGTGATGTCGTTTGATAACACTCAAAGGATTTTAAATTGTTGTCTTTTTATTTCAAAAACACACCTGAAATCTGTGGTTTAATATAAACTTTATAAAAGCCAAAAAGATTTTATTTCTGCTTTATTTTCGATCGTACGATGTTGGAGCTCAAGTCTTCGTTGCCTGAAACCTGAACGAAAACCAAACTGACTAAATCTTCATAAACGGTCGAAATTTGCATGTTTTGAAAGTTAGAATTTAAGATTTGAAAAATTTATTAAACTTTCAAACTGTCGGACGGTGCTTGATTGTGACATGGTCATTCGTGTGTCATTTGCTTATACTATGTTCCAAGCAGTTGTTCTCATTACGCGTTTAGATTTCTTGCATGTGCAGATTCTAAAGGCTAGGAGAACATGGTCGATGACAAGCTTTGGAATGAAGACACGACGAGAAGGCACTCAAAAGATGAAGATGATCGAGTTGCCGCTGGCTATCATCAACACCACAAGGATCTCACTTCATAAAGTTAAAGTATTTCACGAGCATAACTCAAGGGGGAGCTTATGTTAAGGGGGAGTTTGTTAACACACTGCCTACATGATACGGGTAGTTTGTTGATACACTCTCTGCTTTCAAGACGTGAAGACTTTGAAGATCCTCCGACCATGAAGACTTGAAAGGACATCAGAGTTTTGGAAACTCGAAGACCAAAGACTGTCGAAGTTCGAGACAAGTCTACATCTATAGAAGATAAAGACAAGATAAAGACAAAGCTACAGCCAAGGGGGAGTTTGTTGGTGCACTTGTGTCTGTACTTTGTCTGTATTCGGTCTGTATGTAAACGATGTCCTAAATCAGTCTGTAAGTTGACCAAGTTAACTATCCTCCTAGTTTGACTTGGACAACATGATGTTTGTCTGGATCGAAGGATAGCCTCGAAGGATACAACTGATCCTTCGAGGTGCTCGAAAGATATGGTTCGACCATGGTTCGACCATTAGGCATCGAAGGATGATCCTTCGATGTCCATGCTGATCTTTCGGACACATTGTCATCGACAGATGATCCTTCGGACCATCTATCGATCCTTCGACCAAGACCTGTTATGTATGGGTATAAATACCCATGCAGTGTGTTAGTGTTAGATAGATGCACATTTGGAGAGTTAGTGAAACTCTGCTGGAAAACACACACACACACACTTTAGAGAGTTTGCAAACAAGATTGTAAACATTGTGCTTGTAACCGTAAACCTTCATACGTATTAATACAGTGGTGTTAATCGGTGAACTTTGTGTGTTCTTGTGTTTGTTCTTGCATCATCCCGGTTTGCCCGCTAGCTTGGATTCCGCACTCGCTAGTGGGTTAGTATAACAAGGTTTAGGTTTGTTCTCGATCCTCCGAGAAAAGGGACCTACAGAGATCCACATCTTCGTCGAGAATCACCGTCACGCACAGCTCTAACGACTACACAAGTGGACTACCATTTCCTGATCCAACTGGATTTGGATCCACAATCAAACTGCCTTATTCTACTCCAACACTTATCTCTCCGTTGGATCTGATCTCCGTCTATCGGATATGGCATTGTCCGACATGAGAGGTTTCTCCGTCTTCATCTCCAAGATCCGTAACTGCCAGAACAAAGAACAAGAGCGTCTTCGTGTTGATAAAGAGCTCGGCAATATCCGCACTCGTTTTGAAAACGAAAAGGTTGCTTTCCCCTTTTATATATATGCTATAAGTATTTGAATACTTTTATTTTTTATATATGCATTTTGCACAGTGGCTAGTGTAACGGAAATTGTGAATTAGTTTAGGTTAAATATTAAGCCAAGTGAATTTTGCAAGTTAGGTTAGGTTTAGGTTGATTGACGGAAATTTTGCAAGGGGAACGTTTGTAATTGAACTCAATTGACCTAAAAAGGTTGAGTCAACGTAGCTGAGAGATTCAGAATGCTTAATTGTGAAGAGAAATAGTGTGTATGTGCGATGAGGATATTTGAAATAAGACTGTTGATCAGTGTGAATAGAAATAGTGTGTATGTGAGACGAGGATATTTGAAATAAGATTGTTGATTAGTGTGACATGAATTGAAATTTGAAAATCAGTTGTGTTTACGTAGCTGAGATGATTTAGTCATGTTTATGGCACTCATTTTGGATGCATTAAGATCTGAGAGGTGTAGAACCACTCTTTACATCTCTCACTGGATCTATGCAGTTAATATCGCCCTTCTGGTGAGATATTGCTTCACACCACATTTCACCCGTTCCTGCTTAAGAAGAGGATGTAAGCATCTTTCTATTACACCTGCATTCATTTTAATACTTTAAATGATTATTTCTTTACTAAACGTAATTTCGACAGGTCAAGGCGGAAGTGGATGCTGTAAACTCAGTCATAAATCAACTCTGCCCGGTGACAATTTTGTTAGATTGGGTCGTTTTGACTTCAACTGGTGTGCTTTTGGGTTGCTGGCAGGTACAGTTTGTATATGCTATATAGTTTTATTCAGTTTATTTTTTTTTTAGTGTTTGATGATGTTGTTACCTAGGTGATATCTGGGACGGATCCTGACTATCCGTTCTAAATTAAGAAACGCTCTTCCCCGTGCACCAGAAAAGCAACTTGTAAGAAGCTTACTAAATTACCAATCTTACACTTCAATCTTTTTACGGGATTCAGCGTTTTTTAATGGATATTTATGATTTGACTTAAATGTTCTAGTATGCTCCTGCCATACTTCATACATCACTTGCAAGGATTCTTGGTCACCCAAAAAATTCATCCAAGGTTGGTTGACCCGTTCGTTCATATGGTTGCTTTAAAACTCATATTTAACCCTTTGACTTGTGATTGTTACTATTTAGGAAACGAATGTGGATTCAGAACTGAAACACTTTCATGAATTAGTAGCTCGTTTGCACAGTTGCATGGTTGGAACTAAGTTGCATGGTTGGAACTAAGGTGGTATATTTTGTCATTTCACATTTCATAATTATTTTTGTGTAGGTCCACCCGGAGGATCGAGTAACCACTATTCCCTGTTTTCCGACAAACCCGAAAGTGCGGAATCCAAACGGGTAAGTTAAACCAAGTGACGAACACGTAAAACACAAGATTCACCAATTAACACTCCATTGTATTAATCTAGAAAACGGTTACAATACAATGTTTACAAGATGCTCTCATAAACTCTCAGTGTGTGTGTGTTTACAGTGTTCGCTCTCAAATCTATTCAGACTTGTCTAATGTGTTCTGTCTGTTATCTGTGTATATATACTGAAACACTACGACGAAACACATCACAGTCGACGAAACAAGTGTTACGTCGACGAAACACAATAATCATTCATCAAAGTCGACGAAACAAGATGTGTTTCGTCGACATACATGTTGACTAATATAGGGGTCCAGCCCAGTTAAAGTTGAAGTTCTGGCCCAAATGTAATGGCCCAACATTCATTCTGCGTTCAAGTTGATTGGCCCAAGTTTTACGTACATTCTGATACATCAACTTGTGAAGATTAGCCAACTTATGACATCATCATGACATCATCATGATGATGTCATGATGATGTGGTGGCGGGAAACGCCTCGCGGCGCTTCGTGCTTCGCGTGTCGAACTCTGGGGCGCACGACGGAGGAATGTCGTGACTTCGGGCTTGAGCCGAACCTAACTGTGTCGAAACCAAGTCGAACCGAGCCGAGTCGAACCGAACCGAGCCGGGTCGCGTCCACACAAAGTGTACCAACAAACTCCCCCTTGGACGCTACTCGTGATGGTTCGTCTTCTGTGTCTTTCGTGTCGGAGGATCTTCAAAGTCTTCACGTGTCGTAAGAAGAAAGTGTATTAACAAACTCTCGCTTTCATTTACGAAGTGTATCAACAAACTCCCCCTTTGATTATGCTTGTGAATCTTTTGATGTTCAATGCTTTAGATCCTTGTGGTGTTGATGATTGATCAGCGGCAACTCGATCATCTTTGTCATTTGAGTGCCTTCACGTCGTGTCTTCATTCCAATGCTTATCATCGAACATGTTCTCCTTGCCTTTAGCATCTGCACATGCAAGAAATCTAAACGCATAATGAGAACAACAGCTTGGAATATAGTTAACATAAACAAACGACACACATGTGACCATTTTTCAACCAACTACCGTCCGACAGTTTGAAAGTTTAACAAATTTATCAATTTTAGTTTTTAACTTTCCAAACTTGCAAATTTTAACCGTTTATGAAGATTTAGTCGATTTGGTTTTCAATCAGGTTTCAGGTAATGAAGACTCGAGCTCCAACATCGTACAATCAAAAATAAGATAGAAATAAAATCTTTTTGGCTTTTAGAAAGTTTATATTAAAACACACCTAAAATCTTTTTGGAATTTTTGAATATTTCAAATGTAAAGACAGAAAGCAGTAAGTAAATATATACAAAGATTCTTTTTGTGAGTTTCGAGGGTAAGAGAATCATATCAGTGTACGATCATGCCAAAACACTCTTGTTGTTCTTTTTGTTAACAATTAGATAAACATCCTATAACGATTATCGCTATTGTTGTCCATATAAGCTCAACTTATCAGATGTAATCATGGCGAGGGGATACATTAAGGTATGATTTATACTTACCGACCGGTGTTCACCCACACACCACACATTCCCGTATCAAGGTATGCACGAGAGTTCATCTTACCGGTGAGTATACCATTTATCATCTGTTTTGACGTATATGAAAATGTGAGAAACTCACTTATTTTGATTGAAAACTAGCCCTATGTGATAGAATCGCTTATTGATTAGTAACTTGTTTTTCAGATGCATGAGGGCACAGGAGCAAGTCCGTGAACAGGTCAGTACTTTCGTACAGCAAAGAGACGAACTTGACTCCCAGATAAATGTGATATATTATCACTTGTTTTGTGGACATGTGATTGTTGATCACTTATTGAGATCGTATGCAATATGCACACGTATGTATGGTATCATGGAAGATCTAGACTTCGTCTCCGTTGGTTTTGGTAAAAGAAACAACCATGATACCCATATGATAAACAGCATAAAGACCACGTATCTTAGAACCTCGGCAATCTATCAAACGAAATTTCGGTACTAAGACCATATGCCAATGAGCGGTTCCCACCCGGTCTTGAGTTGATTTAGGTTTATATCACCCTACACACTTTAAAATGATTGTGAGCCTACCGATACATCTTATATAGAGCTGCTTATCGTTTTTCAGTTTAGGTTTAAAGAGGTTTGGACAGACCACTGATGTACTATCATTTTCTCTTTTGCTCGCCAGGAAACTCATTTTTGTTTTTCTATTGTTTTTGAGTTTTGAAATTTTTCGATGTTTTTGAATTTTCAAATTTTGGATTTACTCCCCCTAAAATCAACAAACTTACAATAATTTAAAAACACAAAGATATTTACAAAAATGATTTTCCGATGCGGATTACTCTTGCTTGACCTTAATGCCGTTTACCAATAATAAAAAGTCAAATCTTGATTTATTAAATGCTTTGGTAAAAAGGTCGGCACGTTGGTCATCGGTGTGGACTTTAACAACTTCGATAAGCCTTTTATCAAAGCAATCACATATGAAGTGATACTTAATTTCGATGTGTTCGGTCTTTGAATGCTGTATAGGATTTCTAGTGATAGATAAGGCATCAGAATTATCGACTAAAAGAGGAGTAGTTAGGAATTCAAAACCGTAATCGTGCATTTGCTGTTGTATCCACAGGACTTGGGAGCAACAACTTGAGGCAGCAATGTATTCAGCTTCACAAGTTGATGTTGCGACACAGGTCTGCTTCTTGCACTGCCATGTTACGAGGCGATTTCCTAAAAACTGGCATCCAGCCGTTGTGGATTTGTCGTCGAGTTTGCATCCGCCAAAATCAGAATCACTGAAAGCGACTAAGTCAAAGTTATAATCCTTAGGGTACCATAGACTGGTGTCTGGACAGCCCTTCAAAGAACGAAAAATCCTTTTTACAGCTGCAAGATGTGAGGCCTTCGGGTTCACTTGATATCTGGCTAGCAGGCACGTTGGATACATTATATCTGGTCTTGATGCTGTGAGGTACATAAGGGATCCAATCATCGCGCGGTAGTATGAATAGCTCACAACTTCACCCTTCAAGTCTGGATTAATTCCATGATTTTGCTGCAGTGGGGTACCAATGGGCGATGTGTCGGACATCTGGAATCGGCTCAAGATGTCTTGGACATACTTAGTGTGATGGATGAAAATCCCAGACCTCGTTTGTTGCACTTGCAAGCCCAAAAAGAAAGTCATCTCCCCCATAGCGCTCATCTCGAATTTATCCTGCATTACACGCTCGAAATCCCTACACATAACATTGTTAGTAGAACCAAATATAATATCATCCACATATACCTGTACCAGTAGAAGATCTCCGTATTGTTCTTTTATGAAGAGAGTGCAATCGATAAGACCTCTGCGAAATCCATTCTCTAGCAGATAATTAGATAAGGTTGCATACCAAGCTCGTGGTGCTTGATGTAGGCCATAGAGAGCTTTGTTCAGCAACCAAACCCGATCGGGATGGATAGGATTTCAAAATCTGGAGGCTATTCAACATACACCTCTTCTTCCACTAGACCATGTAAGAATGCACTTTTGACGTACATCTGGTAAACCTTGAATCCTTTGAATGAGGCATAAGCCAGAAAGATCCGAATTGCTTCCAGACGTTCAACAGGTGCATACACTTTGTTGTAGTCTATACCTTCAATCTGACGAAAACCTTGAACGACCAATCTTGCTTTGTTGCGAATAACGATTCCACGGTCATCCTTTTTGCATTTATACACCCAACGTGTACCAATCTTCTTATAACCAGCAGGTTTCTCTACGACCTTCCAGACACCAAGTTTCTGGAATTGTTGCAGTTCTTCCTGCATTGCCTCAACCCAAGAGTTATCTTTCAAAGCTTCTTTCCAAGTTCTTGGCTCTTCCTGTGAGACATAACACGCAAAAGACCAATTGTTTTGTTGACCAGATTCTCGAATCGCCGCGTACAAGCCTGCGTTGTTGTTATTTCGCAACATATTTCTTGTTTGAATGCCACTCTGTACATTACCAATGATGTTTTGTTGAGGATAGGTATTGTGAATTCTTGTTTCAGGGTTTTCCGGAACTGGAATATTTGTACCCAGATTGTTGAGATTTAGATCAACAACCAATTCAATACCCGGAACTGACGAAGAGGATGATGCAGTAGCTTCGGCTGTTATAGGGGCGTCCACTGGAGGTGTAGCCTCTGAAGTACCATGAACAGCTGATGTAGGAGCTTCTTGATCTTCATCTAGAAATTCTTCATCCTCTGAAGATTCGTTCAGTTCGGTTGCATCATGAAAATCCTCATTGTCGAGAGCATTATTGTTCACTGAAGATGGCTCTTGATTGACAACAATTGGATGAACCACCGGTGAATTTGTTGCGTTGTCACTCTCGAAAAACATCCTTGCCGCAGCAGTTTCTTCAACTGCTTCAACATTGATCGAATTGAAAAAGTCATCGTACTCAAACATCCCATGGTTGACCAGGACATCTGACTGGCAATGTGTGCCTTTGTACTCTGACCTCAGACCATTCCTCGACCCTTTTAGTCTCTAGATTCCAGACTCTTATGTTCGGGGTGGCATAACCAAGAAAGTGACCTTCAATAGCTTTTGCCCCAAACTTTCCATTTGGATCGATCATTGTGCAAGGAGCTCCAAACGGTTCAAGATATGACAAATCTGGTTTCCGTTTGTGAAGAAGCTCAAAGCAGGTCCTGTTGTGTCTTTTGATTGTAAGGACTCGATTCATCGTGTAACATGCGGAGGCAACTTCACTCCATAATGGAATGGGCAACTGCGACACTACCAACATAGTCCTAGTAGTCTCGATCAATGTACGGTTCTTACGTTCAGTGACGCCGTTCTATTGAGGAGTATAAGCCGCCCAAAATTCGTGAAGAATACCTTTTGATGTGCAAAACTCCGCCATGGCTTGATTTTTAAATTATGTACCATTGTCGCTGCGTATCCGTCTAACCTTCAACTTATACAAATTCTCAATCTGAACGATCAAGTTTTTGATAATACCGAAAGTTGCACTCTTGTGAGCCATAAACGCCACCCAAGAAAATCTTAAATAATCATCAGTTATCACGAGATAGTATTGATCATTCCTGATGCTTTTGTGCTTGACAGGACCGAACAAATCCATGTGCAAACGTTCAAGTGGAACTGCCACCGTGTTGATCTTCTTCGTCGGATGTCGCTTCTTGGTTTGCTTTCCTTTTTGGCATGAAACACAAATGTCTTGAAGATGGAAATTTTTAAGAAGAACACCATTCACTAATTCATTCGACACCAAATGATTCATTTTGCGTAAGTGAATGTGACCCATACCTCTGTGCCAAGAGGTTGAGCCTTTTTCTGTGGCTTTGGTAATAAAACAAGTTGCTTGTGTAGTCGTTGTAATAGCTTGGCTCATATCAAGGACATATAAATCGTTTATCCTTGGAGCTGATAAGAGAATCCATTCTTTTGGAATCTTGAAGCCGGGTTTTCAGCACATAACATCCATTTGCATCAAAGTGTACTGAAAATTGTTTATCACAGATTTATGAAACGCTGAGAAAATTGTGATCAAGCTGTTGTGCAAAGTTGATCTTCTCAAAACTTACAACCCCGTTAGATACCATTCCTTCTCCTGTTATATATCTGCCTTTATCTCCAGCAAAAGCAACATAACCTTCTCTAATAGATTTAACGTCATAGAGAAGCTTCATGTCGCCGGTCATGTGCCTGGATGCCCCACTATCAACAATCCAATGACTGCTGAAAGTTCCTCCTAGAACACCCTGCACATGTACTCACATGATTAGTTGGATATGGAGACCCAAGCCTTAGTGGTCTTGGGTCTTCCATTTTCATCAACGTAAGTTACTTGAACTTCTGGATGTTGTGGAAATTGTGATGTTCCCCCTGAATTAGTAACCGTTTTTGGTTTCCAGGTCTGTTTTGTTTTACCAGTTTTATTCTTTAAAATCTTAACTTCATGATTGTCTGAAGTTTTTGAATTGTCTGGTTTGACAGAAACAGTTGTTTTGTTAACCACATCGGTTTTGATTGCCTTTTCAATTTTCTTGATCTGTTGGCGTTTCTGTTTCTTTTCCCTTTCTTTTACAACACGGGGATCTGGTTTTGGTGAAATAGATTGCTTTCGGTCATTTCGGTCACGGGGATCATCAACTTTGGCTTTTTGTTTATGAAGATATGCACAATTGCGAATAATATGTCCAAATGTACCACATGAAAAACATGATCTTCGTTCTACAAACCCCGAAGTATCATGTGATTGTCTTATCGATGATGAACTTTGTGATCCCGAGGTACTTGGTTTTGAACTATTTGGTTCATTTCTTTTCAACATTTTAACTTGATTAACATGATCTAAGTTAGATTTATTGGCAAATGTTTCAAGTTTATCTGTTCCCGTCGATTTCACAAAGTTCACTTTCTTGTTCTTCTTTTGGTTCGGTTCCTTTCGACCTTGAGTCGTTGATTTACCATTTGGTTTGGTATGATTTTGCTGCTTTTTCACTGTTGGTAATTTTTGATTGCCATATTGGTTTCGAACTTCAGCCATTGGGATAGGAGGACACTGTGTTACCACAACGTGTGATCCTGTCTTTCCCAAGAACTTACTTGTTGAATCCTCAAAAATTTTACTTATTAAAGATTGATTAACATTCTTAATAGGAAAATCTTTTGTCAGAGTAGATTTTATCATCACCAACAAGAGTGTACAGCAAATTCACACTTTCAGACTCTTTTGCAGACGTGGACTCGACCAGAGCAGTCTTAGTAGGTTTTGCGGGAGGATCACATAGAATATGATTCTCAAGAGGTATGTCCTCTTCTTTGATTACCGCATCAGACTGTGCTGAGTAAGTATCATCGGATTCATCATTAGAAGAATCAGCATCCTCAACAATAACTGGAGGATCCTGATTCTGTTCAGCAGAAGACACACATGTATCTGCTGACACATCCGAATCTGATGATACTTCCGGTTTGTATCCAAATCCCGTTGCAAATTCCTCAATGTCTAAAGGAACAGATTCCTCATAATGAGTTCTATTCTCCTCATCAGGCATGGCATCATAATTTTGTCTAACAGGTGGTGGACATTTCTTGTATCCAATGCACGTGACATCCTTTTTCTCTTTTTGTGTGCCAATTATGTGATCCATCACATATCTAGAGTTTAAATAACTGTCTAGCTTAAGCCGGATCGCCTCACTTTCACGCTTTGTACAGGCTAACTCTTTTTGCATAATCTCAAGAGGATTAATATAACAGTTTATGTCTGTTTGTTTTCTTGAAACCATTTTTGTCAGTTCGGTTTTATCTTTTCTTAAATTTGCAACCACCGTTTTAAACTCCTTTTCATGGTTTTCATAAAACATGTTAGCCTCTTTGCATTTCGAGAGATCCACTATCAACTTTTGATTGTGGATATTTGTCACTTCATATTTGTTTTGCAAAGCCTCATGTTTGCTTTGCAAATCACACCACTTAGCATCTAAAGAAACATGTTTGTTTTGCAAGTAAAACAATTCAACATTTAAAGCATCATGTTTGCTTTGCAACTCAGACATATTAGCATCCAAATCAGCACATTTAACACTTAAGCTAGCATAATTATCACAATTAACAACAGTTGATTCATCGACACATACCTGGCTTGATGAATTGTCGACATTAGCCATAAAGGCTGAATGGAGAGAAGAAGAAGAATAAGCAGCTTGATCCACCAGAATAGATCTTCTATCATTCCCTACTGCAGCTTCTCCTAACAATTCATCAATATCTGCATCGATTCTCCCACTAGATACATCATCAGAAAAATCTTCGCCTGAGGTTGAGACTTCCTCATCTGAACTCCTTGAATCACCAGAACTCTCTTCATCTGAAGATTCACCACCATTGGCGAAAGATTCTCCACCACTGGCGTGCTTCAAATCTTTAGCAGCTTCAGCAAAACAAGCTGCTCCTCCCTGATCACCAATGCCTAATTGCATTGACCAGTCGCAACCTTCATCTATTTGCACCACAAGAGCCTGATTGGTGTTCGATGTCCTGCTTGATTGTTTGTAGGGACCAAGGTGCGATCATCATTCCTTCTGATTCTGTTGGTTGTCTTGACCTCTGAAAGGGTTCTGGTTACCATGTTGTACTGGCTTTGTGCATTCACGTTTGAAATGACCACGTTCACCACAGTTAAAGCACTTGACGGATTGCTTGTCGAACCCATACTTGGTATCTTTCTTGCTTTCCAAGCGGGTTCTACCCGTCCGTTCCATGAAGTCTTTTGCTCGCCTTACAGCACTGGCGAAAGCCCATTTGATGTCCATCATATCCATCTCTTATTTATCGATCTGTTGATAATCTTCTTGAGTTAGATTGATGTTTCCGATCTGCCCTGCAATCAACCCACAATACGAGCTCACCAATGTGTTTAGTATCTCCATATGATCTTTAGCTACTTCAACGCTAACTTTGGAGAAGTTTGACGTGTCAAGCCGTACTGTATTTGACTTTGATGGCTGACCAGCAGATGATGTGCTTCCATAACACGCTTGTTGTTGTACATGAAGTGGATTCCCATACAAATCAGTTGCTACGGTAGATAGCCGATAGCTTTGCTGTTGTGGAGCTGGTTGTAGTGGATTTCCATACAAGTCTGTGGTTGGAGTTGGCTTTACAGGAACTTGTATCGTATTGCCATATAAATATGTGCTTGTGACAAACGCTGTCTAAAGTGGAGCATGTGAAACTGGCCTTGCAGAAGTGCTAGAAGTTCCATAGTACATATCAGGATTTTGTCGCACTGGAACCCTTTTCGCCTTTAGGGTTTCTTCCTGATCTTTGTTCTCCAAGAGCTGAACGAAGTCATTGATGTTTGTCGTAGCCAATGCGCCATTGTATTTTAGAATTTCCAAGAAACTATTCCATTGAGGTGGCAATGCATCAGTAAACAAACTTTGTGACTACCTCTCCTGGAGTTGTTACTACCCCATAATTACCCAATTCAGTCAGCAGATGATAGAACCGACTTGTCATATCTCCCAAAGGTTCACTTTCCATACATGTGAACCCATCAAACTCCTTTTTGAGTAAGTCATGTCGCAATTGGCTTGACTTTTCATTTCCTAGACCCCTTGTCTTTAATGCATCCCACAATCGCTTTGACGTCTTGAAACTGACGAATTGATGATATAGTTCCTTGCTCATCACCTGAGTCAGAATAGCATATGCTTTCTTTTCTAAATCATATGCCTTTTTCTGGTCTTCCGAAAGATCGGCAAATGTCAAGGCAGTTGAACCAGCAACCTCAAGAGCTTGATCGAAATCTGTAGTAAAACATAACCACGGTTCTGTGTTTTGCCCATTGACATACGTCTGAAATCTATCTACCCAACCAGGATGTTCGTTAATGTGCATCAGTTTCGGTGGACGATTCAGACTTCCAGTCTCGCTTTCGCTTAGGAGTATACTTTGAATACTTGGAGTTTGATTTGAAAAAAACGCCCATTGACCGGTCGACATTTGATTCGCTTGTGAAGATGCGGGTGCGGGAGATTCTGCCCATGATGGTGACAAACCGGTGCTATGATACTTGCTTTCTGTATTAGATGTGGGAACAGATGATTCAGCCCATGAGGGAGATAAACGTGTGTTTGTATACTTGCTCTCTGCAGTTGACGGATTACCCCACCAATTCGGATTCATTTTTGATGTTTAATAACGAATACCTGAACAAATCACTCAAATCAAACCGTTAAATATGATTTGCAAAGCTACTGTTAAAAATTTTAAACAGTTCGACGAAACTATATTACTCGACGAAACAGATTAATGATCGACGAAACAGTAATGAATGACGAAACAATTAATGATTCTGCACGACGAAACAGAATGCGACGAAACAGGTTGAATTATGATGAACGACGAAACAGTTGTGTGTTGATCGACGAAACAAGAGAACGACGAAAAAAGTTGTTGTTTGATATGCGACGGAACAGAATCTTGAACTATGGTCGACGAAACTGATTTAATTGTGCGACGAAACTCAGAATTCCGACGAAACAGAATAATGTCTGATGAACGACGAAACACAATTTAAATAAGGTCCGACGAAACAGAATGTGATTATGTTGATAATCGACGAAACAGTTCCTTGGTCGACGAAACAGATGAAGCCCAATAGTGAAGCCCAATGAAATGCGAAGCTCAATTCAGTTTTGTTGGATCCTTTTTGTTCGACGAAAAAGATCTGATAAGAATGATACTTTGACGAAACAGGTTGTTTGTGTGGATATTTTACAAATAAAGCAAATCTTGTCCCTGACACAAGCCACAATATTCAAAGTATACACTACTGTTGATCACCATTTTCAAGTAAACAACCATCATTTTATGTCACAAATGTCAAACAATTGTTTTAATAATCAGCAACAAACACAATACATTAGAAACAAATAAAGATCAAACATGAATATTATCAAGAACAGTTTGAAGATTTGATGAACTCGATGAAGATTCAAGTTACCAGAAATTTTTCAAACACACTTTTGCAAATAAAGTTCAATAAAAACCCAAAACTAACATGTATACAAGAGTTATAACAAGGTTTTATATGAACTATAAGCAAAACAATCAAGATTTTCAAGGTTTTAACAAGGTTTTTCCAGAAAAAGTATGATTTTTTTTTTCAAAGCTCAAAATCAAGAAAAACACAAGAAAATCAACTTGGTTTTAACAAGGAATCGAGCCAAACGCTCTGATACCAATTATAGGTCCACCCGGAGGATCGAGTAACCTCTATTCCCTGTTTTCCGACAAACCCGAAAGTGCGGAATCCAAACGGGTAAGTTAAACCAAGTGACGAACACGTAAAACACAAGATTCACCGATTAACACTCCATTGTATTAATCTAGAAAACGGTTACAATACAATGTTTACAAGATGCTCTCATAAACTCTCAGTGTGTGTGTGTTTACAGTGTTCGCTCTCAAATCTATTCAGACTTGTCTAATATGTTCTGTCTGTTATCTGTGTATATATACTGAAACACTACGACGAAACACATCACAGTCGACGAAACAAGTGTTACGTCGACGAAACACAATAATTATTCATCAAAGTCGACGAAACAAGATGTGTTTCGTCGACATACATGTTGACTAATATAGGGGTCCGGCCCAGTTGAAGTTCTGGCCCAAATGTAATGGCCCAACATTCATTCTGCGTTCAAGTTGATTGGCCCAAGTTTTACATACATTCTGATACATCAACTTGTGAAGATTAGCCAACTTATGACATCATCATGACATCATCATGATGATGTCATGATGAGGTGGTGGCGGGAAACGGCTCGCGGCGCTTCGTGCTTCGCGTGTCGAACTCTGGGGCGCACGATGGAGGAATGTCGTGACGTCGGGCTTGAGCCGAACCTAACCATGTCGAAACGAAGTCAAACCGAGCCAAGCCGAGCCGAGTCGCGTCCACACAAAGTGTACCAACATTTTTTTCAAGTTAATTTTCTTTTCATTTGTATATGGCATTAATTCTTCTGGGCTCTAATTATTTATTTGCATGATTTGTCATCCTAAAAACTTTCACTTGTAGGCGACAGTCTCGGAACTCTGGTATGTAGATTGTAGGTCCGGCTAGGAGGATCTAGTCACCTAATCCTTGTGTACAAACCAACCTGGTTGTGCGGAATCCAACCGGAAAGGCAAACCGAGATAGAACACGCAAATACACGACACACAATATTCACCGATTAACACCTCTGTATTAATACGTATGAAAGGTTCAGTTACAAGCTCAATGTTTACAGATGTATTCTATAAACTCTCACAGTGTGTGTGTGTGTTCTGTTCTCTCACTTCTTGTGTCTATCTTTTTCAGTCTAACTACAGACTATATATAGCAACAGACACTACGAAACGGAACTAACTTGGCGAATCAGAACCTTGCTCGACGAAACAGAGAAACATGCGATGAAACAGGGAACAGGTCGACGAAACACATGTGTTTCGTCGACATTCTATGTGTTTCGCCAATTATGGGCTTGGGCCCAATTGTGTTTCGTTGACTTTGAATTCAGCCCAAGTGTTTCTCCGGTAAGATTTCAGCCCAAGTAACAAGTCCAAACTCCTTTGATATCTTGGCCTGCTCTTGATCTTGATGCACACGACGGAGGAATGCCGTGTCTATAGTCGAGTCGAGTCGCGTCGAGTCGCGTCCACAAACCGTGTATCAACAAACTCCCCCTTGGACGCTACTCGCGAGATTCGCCTTTCATGTCTTCTATGTCGGAGGATCATCAAAGTCTTCACGTCTTGAAAGCAGAAAGTGTATCAACAAACTCCCCGTTTCATGTAGGAAGTGTGTTGACAAACTCCCCCTTAACATAAGCTCCCCCTTGAGTTATGCTCGTGAAAGACTTGATCATCAGTACTTGAGATTCTTGTGGTGTTGATGATGGTCAGCGGCAACTCAATCATCTTCATCACTTGAGTGCCTTCACGTCGTGTCTTCATTCCGAAGCTTGTCACCGACCATGTTCTCCTTGCCTTTAGAATCTGCACATGCAAGAAATCTAAACGCGTAATGAGAACAACTGCTTGGAATATAGTTAGTATAAACAAATGACACACGTATGACCATGTTTCAATCTATCACCGTCCGACAGTTTGAAAGTTTAACAAATTTGTCAATTT
Source organism: Helianthus annuus (assembly GCF_002127325.2). Lineage (NCBI taxonomy): Eukaryota > Viridiplantae > Streptophyta > Magnoliopsida > Asterales > Asteraceae > Helianthus > Helianthus annuus. The sequence goes on from NC_035434.2 coordinate 17,489,234, forward strand.
CAGTTTTTAACTTTCAAAACTTGCAAATTTCGACCGTTTATGAAGATTTAGTCAATTCGGTTTTCGTTCAGGTTTCATCAGGCAACGAAGACTCGAGATCCAACATCGTACGATCGATATTAAGATAGAAATAAAATCTTTTTGGCTTTTATAAAGTTTATATTAAAACACACCTAAAATCTTTTTGGTATTTTTGAATATTTTGAAAGTAAGGACTGAAAGCAGTAAATAAATATATACAGAAATTCTTTTTGCAAGTTTCGAGGGTAAGAGAATCATATCAGTGTACGATCACGCCAAAACGCTCTTATTGTTCAGTTAGTTAACATTTAGATAAGCATCCTATAACAATTATCGGTATTGTTGTCCACATAAGCTCAACTTATCAAATGTAATCATGTTTAGGGGATACGTTAAGGTATGATTTATACTTACCGACCGGTGTTCATCCACATCATGACACATTCCCGTATCAAGGTATGCACCAGGGTTCATCTTACCGGTGAGTATACCCCTTTCAAAATTTTCGGTAATAGCCTGTTAAACCCAGAAAGCCTCTCAACCCCTTGACAGTAGTGGGTTGTGGCCAGCTCAACATGCTGTCAATCTTGATTATCATCTGTTTGACCGTATATGATGTGAGATATTTTGATTTGAAAACAAGCCCTATGTGATAGAATCACTTATTAATGAGGAACTTGATTTTCATATGCATGAGGGCACAGGAGCAAGTCCGTGAACAGGTCAGTACTTTCGTACAGCAGAGAGACCAACTTGACTCCCGGATAAATGTGATATTTTATCACTTATTTGTTTGGACATGTGATTGTTTATCACTTATAGAGGTCGAATGCAATATGTACACGTATGTATGGTATCATGGAAGATCTAGACTTGCGTCCCCGTTATTTTTCGGGAAAAGATACAACCATGATACCCAGATGATAAGCAGCATAAAGACCGAATATCTCAGAACCTCGGCAATCTCTCAAACGAAATTTCGGTACTAAGACCATATGCCAATGAATGGTTCCCACCTGGTCTTCAGTCGATTTAATATTTATATCACCCTGCACACTTTAAAATGATTGTGAGCCTACCGATACATCTTATATAGAGCTGCTTATCGTTTTTCAATTAAGGTTTAAAGAAGTTTGGATAGACCACTGATGTACTATCATTTTCTCTTTTGCTCGCCAGGAAACTCATTTTTGATTTTCTATTATTTTTGTGTTTTTAAAATTTTTCCATGTTATTGGATTTTCAAATTTTGGATTTACTCCCCCTAAAATCAATAAACTAAGATAAAATTTAAAACACAAAGATATTTACAAAAATGATTTTCCGATGTTGGTTTTACTCTTGCTTGACCTTAATGCCGTTTACCAGTAATAAAAAGTCAAATCTTGATTTGTCAAATGCTTTGGTAAAAAGGCCGGCACGTTGGTCATCGGTGTGGACCTTAACAACATCGATTAGCCTTTTCTCAAAGCAATCACGTATGAAGTGATACTTGATTTCGATGTGTTTGGTCTTTGAGTGCTGCACAGGATTTCTAGTGATCTGTAATGCAACAGAATTATCAACGTAAATAGGAGTAGTTAGGAATTCAAAACCGTAGTCGCATAATTGTTGTTGGGTCCAAAGGACTTGGGAGCAACAACTTGAGGCAGCAATGTATTCAGCTTCGCATGTTGAAGTGGCGACATCAACAATCCAATGACTACTGATAGTTCCTCCTGGAACACCCTGCACATGAACTCACATGATTACACTACAAAAAAAAATGCCATTTAGTGACATACAAAAAGAGCCACAGAAAAACAAAAAAGTGCCATTAAAACCCCCTATAAGAATGAGCGGCACACATAAAAGTGACACAAGAAGTGCTGACGCTAAAACCTTTTAGTGGCACTTTTTAAATCTGCCGCACAAAGTTTTTGAGGCTTTTAGTGGCACTTTTCTTTTGCCACAATATACAAAACGGCTCAATTTTTATGCCTTTAAAAAGTAATTTTAGTTACATATTGATACTAGTTTTAGTGGCACTTTTTTTTTGCCACCATACCAAATAATTTTGCCACAAAAATCACATTATTTACAATATAAAAGATGAAACAAAAGTTCAACAAAATTGTAAATGTAGAAAATATAATATTATAACTTCAGCAATAAGTTCAATCCGAAACATATCCCAAATGTCAGCAAAGCATTACGTAATAAGAAACGTATTACAAATTACAAATGTTTACATTCTTTATCTGATCAATAGCTTGTGAATCTACCGAAGAGGCACCATTGCTTTTTGCGACTGGCATCCTTAACGTATCCTTTTTTCTCTAGTCTATAACTTTTGAGTAGTCAAATGACTGTTTGCGAAATCATCTGGATCACCGCGGGAGATTGTAGAGTCTACTTTAGAATAACATACGAACATCAAGCTGCAGCAGCGAATTCTACTCTAGACTGACCTATGTATGCTTCACCATGAATACTCTTAACATATGACAAGTTAGTAAAATAACATCATGTCTACTAGCATAATTCAAAGTAAAGATGCCGCCATTAATATAAAACAATGGAAACATTAAGGAACTGTAATAGAGAAAGCAGTATGAGCATACCTACCTATCAAGGTTTGGCTAACATTATAAAATAATCCAAATATCCAAGTACGAAAAAAACATATATCTAACCTGCAACACAAGCTGCTAGATATAACAAAGCAAATGTTCCAAAACAAACAACCTGCTTCAATAATTAACCGCCCTGCGACCAAAGTATTGTTAATAACTTAATATGCTAATCATAACAATAAAAGTACATAAGAGAGGGCATACTGAAGTAAACACATTAATCCGGTGAAAATATTCAGTGGCAACTTCTAAAGACACAGAAGAAACAGACCTTGAACATCAAAGGATAAACAACTACTAACCATTAATCAAATCAAAATCATCTAACAAAAAAAAAGTAAAAATTTTAAAACCATACCTGATTGCATACAATCATAAAGCACATCTTGAGAAAGCCCGTTCTGAATCAGCTCACCAAAAGTATCATCGTTTGAATTTGTGGCCTCCCAAATACCTTGTCTTATGAGGCCTACAACAAAATATATTTTTTTCATGTAATAAACGTTTATTCTTAGCTAGTGTTAGTAACTAGAATTATAATGTCACTTGAAAAATGGCTTTAAGTTCAATTAAACCAAGAATGAAGGATGAATTACATGTGAGGTTGTGATGAGTTTCAACAATAATAAAATTGATCTCCACTATCTTATTTAAATTGTTATTGAAGTATTTTATATATAATTCTGCGTCGGCCTTTTATACCATTATGAACATCCCTAATACATTTTTTTCTTTGAACACCATCACAAAAAGTAAATACCATCAAGCAACTGCAAAAGAGATTAAGAAAATTCTAAGCTGATAAAGGCAGGGCCTAACTAATTTGATCAAGGCATTTGCTATGTCAAAAAAGGCATTTCAAATGGTTAATTTATGGGAAGTAAATGTGAGTTTAATTATTACATAATAAAGTATTCAAGCAACTCATTAGATTATTAGAATAATAACTAATCTAATGATAAAGACTAGTGATAATAGAGTAGCTAGTATAGATTTATCATAAGCGCCACCTAGGATCCACCTCAGCCATGGGGCTTTATCACGCCTCCCTTTAACTTGCATTGTGTGGATGGAGCCCCCTATTAAAAATTTTTTTTTTTAAAAATTCATTGGGTGAAATGACATGGGCCCCACCTGATAAGCCCTTCGAGCTCGTTACCATGATGGAGCCCCATCAATGATGCCCCTTCTTAAAATGGTGGGTGTGAGTGTATAGCGCCGGGGGGCGCTATAGAGTGTGAGGTGGCGAGAGTGGCGCCCCCACACCCTCCGGCCTAAGTGTTCTTCTTATAGATGTCAGTACCATTATTTGATGACATTATCCCCAAACTATTAGGTATCAAAGTGCTTGGGGCTGCTTAATCTGGATTATTTTAATTTGTAAACAAAAAACTTTTAAGGTATCTTGACTTCTTGACTAGGCACAAGTTACATCACTCAAGTAACATATTTCTTTTTTTCCTTATGTTAATATTATTGATCACAGTAATATTCTATTAGGGTATCAAATTATTAATCTGTAAAAGCATTACTCACCAACTATATTGCTATAATCCATGAAATGTTGGGAAAAAGACCTTCTAGACAAATGCTAGTTCTGATAACAAAGATAGATCGTGCTTGACCTACTATCCTTGGTTCGTGAACAAACTCCCTAACAACAAAAGAAAGGTCAACATAAATGCTAGCCCATATAATCACAGCTAAGTTTTAGTAGTTTCATTAGTAGGACCACTACAAAAAAAATGCCATTTAGTGGCATTCAAAATGTGCCACAAAATACCTAAAAAGTGCCGCTAAAGACCCTTGTAGGAATGAGTGGCACACAAAAAAGTGCCACTAGAAGCAGTGCCACTAAATCCCTTTAGTAGCACTTTTTTGTTTGCCACTACAAACTCTTAGGCCTTTAGTGGCACATAATTTTTGCCACAAAAACTGGCCTTTCCTACATTAGCTTTAATTAATAATAATTATTATTTATTACATAAAAACAAGAATAAAACTTTAACATGTAGAAATCATAATATAATAACTTCAATTAAAAGTTTGATTGTCTTCCTCACATTGCAAATATTTCAAACAAATGTCAAACAAGTATCAACTTAAGTCTATATCAAACAAACAAAACAAATAACTAATAAACCTTTGAATAAAAACTCAAAACTTCATTGCACTTATAATCCTCTTTCACAATCTTCATGCTAGTTAAATGATTGCTATTATCAATCGCATTCCCCTGACCAACAGTGAAACCACGACTACCAGGCTGAGAAACGCCACCAACAGGTCCATGTACTCCATGGTTGGTATAACGTAAGGCTGCGGACTACCACGATAAGTTGGAAGAGGAACCTGAGGCATTAGATATGCAGATGGATGTAGACTAGGTTTGTGACATCATTGGGTGGTGGTCCAGATGGCATCTACTAGCCTGCACACAAACAAAATGATTAAAATAAATGAAAACCATCTTATGTGATTAGTTAAACAAGAACCAGAGTAAAGAAAAGAAGGCATTAAAGACAGATGTAAAGACAGATGTACCCTGGAAGTTCTATTCCTTCCATAAGCTCCTGAAGCAGATTCAGCTTCAAGCTTTCAAATGCATATTTTATTTAAATCTACAACCCATCTCTATAAATAAACACATATAAATAAAATTTAGAACAAGGAATACTCAAAGATACACACAATATTAACATAGAATAATGTCCTGCGATGACAAGACTCACATCTGCCATATTAGTACCAAACAAAGTCTGGTAGACATTGAACCAGATCCTGAATAGAGGTCACACATCCTCATCACAAGTATTTTGTCCACTTTAATTTTGTATACCTTGGTGACAATTACATTAGAATTAGACTCAGAAGATGTGATTGAATCAGACTCATTTCTATCTACTTTGCCATCTGCAAACAAATAAAGCTGGTCAAAAACCAAAAAATCTATTTTTGTTAATATATCAAGTATCCAGAAAAAAATTATTTAACCACACTTACCAGGTGATAGGTTTTGGTAAGATGAAAATGGTACCAAATATAGCATGTCATAATAATAGTATCCATTTGAAAGTTTACGCATCTTAGTGGCCACATGAAGAAAGCAACTAAAGTTCTAAATGACATGGCTAATAAGCCTAGCCTGCATCGCCATATGAGCATCACCCATTTCACCATCAAGTTAACTTTTATGGACAAGAGCATCAAACTGGTAGTACATTAACATACTGTAAGCAGAAGACAAAACTGGTTAGTAAACACTTGCCTAGAGAAAATAGGATGCCATTTGTTTAGAGAAAAAAAAAAGAACAAATGTGCCACATTGGACATTATCATTTCAATCGGCATTCAATATTCCTAAAATTAACATTAACAAATAACCATTAAAAGATAAGCTGCTTATGAAATTTAGAAACAAATAAACGGGCAAAGAACTTACTTTTAAAAAGTTAAGAACCAAGTTGTTAAGTCATAATTTATTCCACTGTCGTGCCTTTGCGCGGGTGGTCGGGTTTCCGCGCATCTGGGAGACCAAGGGGTTGGCGGCGGTCGAGTAGTCGACTTTGACCACAACGCCCGGTGTCATGGTGGTTGGCACGTCATTCCTTGCCATTCAAAAAAAAGTTAAGTTAAGTGTAAAAAATATATCTTCATTTGTAAGCAATCTACAGCCAAAGGAAACTCCCATTAGCAAATTAGAAACACATTATGAGTTTTTTTTCCTCAAACCATGTCTTTTTTAAGAGCAACTACATCATCATCATCATCATACTCAGTAAACCCCACCAATAGCAAAGCTAAGGTAGGGTCTGAGGAGGGTAAGATGTAGACCGCCTTACCTCTACCCTATAGGAATAGAGAGGTTGTTTCCAATGAGACCCTCGGCTCGATAGTAGTTTTGCATGAAGCCTTGGACATAAGGCACATAACACTCGGCAAACTTATGGAATCAATGTAGCTTCCCTAAAAATGTTCCTTATTTTGAGGATCCTTTAGCCGATATCCTTAAATCTTTTCTAAAATTTAGATAAAATAAGTTGTTAGTATTTTAAATTAAAAACAATTGTAACCGTTTTTTGTTCTGTTTTAATTCAACCTTACTGGGTCTGGAACCTTTACATCCCCTTTAGATAAAATCAAATGTCAAAATCAAGGTCATATCTATTTAGTGATTAATCATATCAAAACAAGCATTCGTGACCTAACAAAAAAATTATCCAAGCGCCAGAAGAAACTAACACTAAAAAGTAAGTACAGATCGCAATTGACGCATCAGCTATCATTATACCAGATCAACAAACAAGCTCATTGAAATACAGCGACTGAACTCGAAAACTCAACATCGTTAAGCCAGACAGCAAACAAACGCATTGAAATACACAGATTAAACCCAGAAAAACTCAACGCATCAGCAGTTGTTAAGCCAGACATCAAACAAACTCATTGAAATATACGACATTTAAACTCAAAAATAGAATGCATCAGCAATCGTTAAGCCAGATCAACAAGCAAACTCATTAAAACACAACGATTAAACTCAAAAAACTCAACGCAACAACAATCATTAAACCAGAACAACAAACAAACTAAAAAAACACACTGATTAAACTCGAAAGACTCAACTCATCAACAATCGTTAAGCCAAACAACAAGCAAACTCATCAACACACACCGATTGAACTCGAAAATCTGAACCGCTACACAACAATATCAATCAGATCTGAACACTGAAGCTTAATCAACAACAAACACATGTAAGCGTATCAATCAAACTAAAAACAATGCAATAATCAAATCAACTGGATAAACAGATCGACTGAACTCAAAAAACTAAACGAATCTGAACCGATACACAACAATATCAATCTGATCCAAACACTGAAGCTCAATCGAGCTTATCAATCGAACTAAAAACTACACAATAATCAAAACAAATAGATAAACAAATTAAAACTGATGAATCTGAACAAATACACAATGATATCGATTAGATCCGTATACCGAAGCTCAAACAACAGCAAACCCAATCAACAATGATTGGATCCGAACAACAAAGCTCAATCAACAATGAAACTGGATAAACAATTTGTCTAATGAAATACACCGATTGAACTCAAGAAAATCAACATGAACTCAAGAAAATCAAAGAATCTGAACCTATACACAACAATATCGATCACATCAGATCCGAACACCGAAGGTCAATCAACAACAAACACACTTATGCACATCAATCGAACTAAAAACTACACAATAATCAAATCAATTCGTCAAATAGACTAGGTTAACGAAAATCGATGAAAATGTTACATACCAAACAGGAGAACACAACCCAAAAGACTAGTCTGATGGGTGAGAGAGCCCATTTGGTATATAAACCCCACATCAGTTGCCCATACAACCGATATGGGACAAGTCCCATACCTTGCAATGGTATATTAGTCCATAACAGAAAATGAGACGAACCTGAGGGAAACAGTGAGGTGATTGCCTTCGATCTCGCACATCAAGTGCTCATTGACGTACGCTTGCCATGACATGTTCTCGCTAAAATATCTGCAAGTTTTTCTGTGAAGTTTGTATGTTTGTTGTTGTAACACCCCAACCCGGAAGGGCTGACGTGTCACAATAACGGTAACATAAACAAAAGTCATAATTCCATTTATTTATTTGTTAAGGATACAACCACACGACCATAAAAATTAAGATTATTATACAAGCGGAGACAGTTGTCTTAATTAACTAACATCTTCAGATTTATTCGTAGGCTTTATTCTTCTCTCTTTTCCCCTTCCAAAGTAACCTGTGGACCTGTATATACAAAAAGTTTACGGAATGAGCCGAATGCTCAGTACGGAATTTTAGGCTCAAATAACAAATACTGCTTCATATGAAATCTTATCCGGATGGAACTTTAGGCGAAAATGATACGATGCAAGAACAAAATTTCATAATCATATCTTATGGATGTACCCATGAGCAAACTTAAAACGTGACAATACACAGGTAGCTACTCCTACATAATTATCACATGAGATGGCGAATTGGCATACCCGTTATCCACCTCCTTATACTTAAATCCTAGGATCGATCCATACGCCTCCTAATAGCCTTATGTACCACACTTGTACTTAAGAGACGCCGTGAACTACACTTGTACTTAAGAGACGCCGTGAACTGATCTCTCCGTCGCGGATGGAGCACATGATGTTGATGCCACAACAACATGCTCGTGGGACACTCCACGAGAAGCGATACCTATCAGAGTACAAATGGTCTTATTCACATAACTTATAAAACTTATTTTCAAAATGGAACATATATTGGAACATGTGATAATGAGTATAACATAATACTATCGCATGACATGAAAGCTAAATCAAATGATTAGGATAGGAATCGAACGGACTGTCAAATGAATTGATAATCAAAGACGTGAGGAATTTTAACAGATATAGTAATTTAGTGGTTTTATAACAATTTGAATATGAAGCAATAAAGAGTGGGGTAAGGATCCGTACCTTAATAACTCCAAAGTGAAGCTACCTTGTGCTAATGTTTTAGATTTATACGGGCAGAGTTTAGACTACTGATTAATCTTTTAACCTAATTTAAATAACATGCACACAAACTAGGTTAGTAACTTAATACAGCATTTACGTCAATTCACGAGATTAAACCTTCACAACAATTAACAAGTGCAATACTTCAACTCATTTATCGAATTATCGACAAACGACAAAGTATAATACTTAATAATTCGATCGGATTCACAATGAATAACAGAGCATAGTCCGAATTCGAACAGCACTCAAATATTCAAGTCGAAATCACGATGAACAATAAAGTATAAGCTCAATTTTGAGCAGCACTCGGACAATCGTCGGATAGTTATAATCGATCGGATGTTGAATCGTAATAGCGATCGAGTTATTACCCTGATTGCGGCAGCGATTCGTGAATTTTGTGTGTTGTGAACGATTTCTGCTATAACTCAGCGTATACTGTGAGTTTTTTCGTCGTTCAAGTGCCCAATTTCAAGTCCCAGACTCCTCTATTTATACCCGAAATTTGACCCTGTCGCGTAGCGCGAGGGGTATCCCCATGGGCGTCGCGCTACGCGAGGGGTAACCTATGTTTATAGGGTAGCTACGTGTGTAACTAGGCTTGCTGTGTTGACAGTTTCTTAAATTTCGAATTTGACAGATAGTTATGAGGATAATCGTAACTAGGGTTTCGCCCCCCCCTGAGTTTTAGGGGCCCTGATCCTGATTCTGATGATTCTGAAAATTTTAGGGTTAGTGCAGAATTACTTGGGTGTCTTAATTAGGGTTTTCTTAGTGGTTAATGATTTTAAATTTAGGGGCATTACAACTATTACCCCCTTAAAAGAAATTTCGTCCTCGAAATTTTTGCAAATAAGCATATAACCTATCGCATAAGTACCAGAAATGAAAATTTTATAGCAGAGTTACTAACTTATATAACTAGAACCTCCTAACCACACATGTGTATCTGAAATTTATAACTAAGGTCATGACTATACTTGTCAATTATCCTATATATGTGCCCTAATGGTCCTTCTTAAAATATTCTTTCCGTATGAAAAGTTAATAGAGACTTACAGATACTTAGAGTGACTATTAGTACTGACATTTCCTACATAGATATACTTAGTCATAGCTAAAATATCTTCTCATAAGGTAAAGCATAAATGACCGTAAACAGAAACAAATGAACATATATCAAATAGCAAGATTTACCGTTACTCGACTAAAATTCTATTGCGAGAATAGATTAGGGTATAGAGAACGAATTGATTCTTCAGATTCCCATGTTGCTTCGTGTTCAGAGTGATTTTTCCAAAGGACTTTAACAAACGGAATTACTTTCCTACGCAAAACCCTTTCTTGTCGATCTAAGATGGCTTCTGGTTCCTCTTCGTAGGACAAATCTTCGTGAATCGTAAGTAACGGATAACTAATGATGTGGAGTGGATGATAATTATATCCTCTTAAAGAGGATACATGAAAAACGTTATGAACGTGAGAGAGTTGAGGCGGTAAAGCCAGTCGATATGACACTTCTCCAATTCTTTCAAGGATCTCAAATGGACCGATGAAACAGGGACTAAGTTTCCCTTTAATTCCAAATCTACGAACACCACGCCAAGGTGATACCTTTAAGAATACGTGGTCACCAATTTTAAATTCGAGGGGTCGTCTATCTAGATCTGCATAGCTCTTTTGTCTACTCTGAGCTTCTTTCAGTTTTTCTCGGGCTATAGTGACTTTTTCATTTGTAATCTGAACTAATTCTGGCCCTTCAATAATCTTTTCTCTGACTTCATCCCAGCATAATGGTGCGCGACATTTCCAACCGTACAAAAGCTCAAAAGGTGCCATGCCAATACTTGCTTACCAACTATTGTTGTAAGCGAACTCAACAAGACATAGATATTCATCCCAGTTTCCAGACCATTCAAGTGCGCATGCTCGGAGCATGTCCTCCAAGGTCTGAATCGTACGTTCTGACTGCCCATCTGTTTGTGGATGGAAAGCCGTACTAAACTTTAGTCGTGTCCCCCAAGCTGCCCTGAAAACCTTTCCAAAATCGTGAGGTGAAACGTGGGTCTCTATCGGAAACAATGGAAGATGGTGTGCCATGGAGTCGAATAATTTCTTGAAGAAATATTTCGGATAACTTATTAACCGAAAATCCTTACTGAATTGGTAGAAAATGTGCAGACTTTGATAATCTATCGACAACAACCCATACAACATCATTCTTCTTGAATGTCTTAGGTAAACCAGTAACAAAATCCATTGTGATCTCATCCCACTTCCATATGGGAATATCCAATGGCTGCAACAGACCGCTTGCTCGTTTGTGTTCAATTTTCACTTGTTGGCAAGTGAGACATTTACTTACGTATCGAGCAACGTCTTCCTTCATGCCATTCCACCAGAAGTTCTGTCTTAAATCTCTATATATCTTGGTAGATCCTGGGTGAATCGAAAATGGTGAGCTGTGAGCTTCGGCTAACAATGACTCACGAAGGGTGGAGTCATCGGGTACACAAAGTCTTTTGCCGCACCAAATCACCCCTTGATGGTCTATACTAAATTCAGATTGCTTACCCACCTCGAGATTTTGCACAATTGCCCAAAGTTCTCCATCTTGCTTTTGTGCTTCTTTGATCCGGGATATGAGGTTGGGTTCAATCTGCATTCTAGCTAGATATCCATCAGAGTTACTAACCTGAAGCCAAATGTCCATCCTTTCGAGATCCCTCCTAACATGAGGTTGAATTTGTAGGCAAGATATAGTCCCGGAGTTCTTTCGGCTTAATGCGTCAGCTACTACATTGGCTTTGCCTGGATGGTATTGAATATTTGTGTCATAATCTTTTAAAAGTTCTAACCACCTTCTTTGCCTCATATTTAGCTCCTTCTGCGTAAATATATACTTGAGGCTCTTGTGGTCGGTAAAGATGTCACAACTTTCACCATACAGATAATGTCGCCAAATCTTAATTGCAAAGACGACTGCGGCTAATTCTAAATCATGTGTAGGATAGTTAACTTCATAAGGCTTCAACTGACGGGAGGCATAAGCGATAACCTTCCCATGTTGCATTAGCACACAACCTAATCCTTTCTTTGAGACATCACTGTAGACTTGGTAACCTCCTGATCCAGAAGGAAGAGCGAGTATCGGAGAGGATACGAGTCGTTTCTTTAATTCTTGAAAGCTTTTCTCTTATTCTTCATTCCATGAGTACTTCACCCCTTTCCTGAGGAGTTTTGTGAGTGGTAAAGCAATTACCGAGAATCTTTCAACAAATCTTCGGTAATAGCCAGCAAGACCCAAGAAACTTCGTATTTCGGTAACAGAAGTGGGTCTTGGCCATTTTGTAATAGCTTCAACCTTTGTTGGGTCTACCATAATTCCCTCTGCTGATATGACATGACCTAGAAATGACACTTGGCTAAGCCAAAAGTCACATTTGGAGAACTTCGCGTACAATTTCTCATGCCGCAAGGTTCCAAGTACTTCATGTAGATGTGCTTCATGCTCTTCGCGACTCTTAGAATCAACCAGAATATCATCGATAAAGACAATAACGAATTTGTCTAGGAATTTGTGAAATACGCGATTCATCAAATCCATAAAGACTGCGGGTGCATTAGTTAGCCCAAAGGGCATAACCAAAAATTCGTAATGACCATATCGAGTACGAAAAGCGGTCTTGGGAACATCCTCATTCTTGACCTTTAACTGATGGTACCCAGACCTTAGGTCGATTTTTGAGAAGAACTGAGCCCCTTGAAGTTGATCAAAGAGATCATCAATGCGAGGCAGAGGATACTGATTACGAATAGTAATCTTGTTCAGCTCTCGGTAGTCAATACATAAACGCATACTACCGTCTTTCTTCTTCACAAATAAGACCGGAGCACCCCAAGGTGAAACACTGGGTCTTATGAATCCTAAATCTAACAATTCTTGCAATTGTTCCTTCAACTCCTTCAGTTCCATCGGGCCATACGGTATGGAGCTTTAGAAATAGGTTCGGCACCAGGGATCAAGTCGATGGTGAATTCTAACTGACGGTCGGGTGGTAATCCCGGGAGTTCATCCGGAAATACATCAGGATATTCACGAACAACGGAGTGGCTATCGATACTCTTAATACTAGCAGAAGTATCCTTAATCGATGCTAGGAATCCAGCACAACCGTTTGATATGGATTTTCGAGCCTTAAGTGCAGAGATAATTTTAAGAGATTTATGGGCTTGAGTTCCCTGATATATAATATCAGGATGATGAAGATCACCGAAAATAACTCGGCGAGAATGACAATCTATAGTTACACTATGTCTAGACAACCAATCTATTCCTAGAATAACATCAAAGTCACACATATGTATTGGAAATAGGTCTGCCTTACACACAATAGATTCAATACGGATCGGACAATCCTTATATACGTAAGTGATTACGGATGAATTGTCCATGGGGGTAGAAATGGTTAAGGTATGATTTAAGGGAGTTGGTCTTATAGGAAGGTACTTAGTAAACGAGTGGGATACTAAAGAATGAGTCGCTCCAGTATCGAATAACACATAGATACTACGTTCACCAATCTGAAGGGTTCTAGATACAGTACCTGGAATATTAGCAGCGTCAGTAGCGGAAAGTGCAAAAATTCTTCCTCCAACATTGGGTTGATTATTCTTCTTAGTATCTTTCTTAGGACATTCCTTGATCATGTGTCCAGTATGGCCACATCTAAAGCATGCTCCTGTACTTCGGTGACATACGCCCTGATGTCTCTTACCACAAGTATTACATAGAGGATATGTAATCTGATTCGGGTTTACTTGTTGATTCAGTGGTTGAGCTCTAATAGGTTCTGCATACAACTGAATCTGGTTTTGAGCAGGCCTCAGGTTTTGAAGTCTAGGTTGCCATGGACGTGCTTGATTTCTAGAGTTTTGATTTCCTTGCACTTTATGATCTTGATGCTGTGGCGCAGTGGATGATTGGCCGATTTCTTGCTTAAATTGGCCTTCTCTATTTCTCTTCTTATTATCCCCAGTTCGAGATAGGAATTCTTTCCTTTCGAATTCAAAAGTTTTGATTGCATCAGCAACTTCGGTGATATCCTTAAATTTCATGTACATGATCGATTTCCGAATTCGATCATTAACCGCCCACTTGCATTTTTCTGCCTGGACTTCTGCTGATCCTGCAACATCTCCTACAATACTAGCCAACCTTGAAAATCGAGTAATGAACTCAGAGGCTGGTGCATCACTCCCCTGTCGAATTATTGCATACCCCTGATATAAGCTTCTTTATCAGCGGTCGAAAATACTTATCGTAAAAGATATTACGAAAGTCGACCCATGAAAGATTAGCGTCAAAATCATCCCCTCCTTTGACTTGCTTATATCCTTCCCACCAAGTTTGTGCGTCATCTTCAAATTTGTAGGTAGCCAGTCTAACTTTGTATTGCTCCGGAACTCCAAGAACTCCGAAGATCTTTTCAACATGAGCTATCCAGTTTCTTGCTTCGACTGGATTAGTAGCGTGACTAAAGGATTTCGGCTTTTGTTTTTGGAATTTACTAATCCATATGTCTATACAATAAGTAATATTGTTAGTGGTATTCTCACGAGTTTCACCACCAGAGATTGGATTAGTGTTAGTGCGTTCTGGATGAAGAGTTTGTTGAATAACGGCCTCAGCTGTTTGGGCAACCAGGTTTGGAAGCAACCCAGCAACAGCCTGGTTGATAGCATTAATTATATTTGGATCAACTGGAGTCTCATTCGAAGAAGTGTTGTTACGTTCATGGTTAGTACGAGTATTCCTACGTGGCGGACGACGAGGAGGCATCTATAGGAATAGACATAGGAGTTAAATCAAATAAGAGATAAGTTGAATCCTATCATAGATATCTACCCATTCCTCACAGGTCTTAATTACTTTCTTCAAGTTTTCTACAGGAAAGAGCCTTTGCTCTGATACCATAGCTATAACACCCCAACCCGGAAGGCCTGACGTGTCACAATAACGGTAACATAAACAAAAGTCATAATTCCATTTATTTATTTGTTAAGGATACAACCACACGACCATAAAAATTAAGATTATTATACAAGCGGAGACAGTTGTCTTAATTAACTAACATCTTCAGATTTATTCCTAGGCTTTATTCTTCTCTCTTTTCCCCTCCCAAAGTAACCTGTGGACCTGTATATACAAAAAGTTTACGGAATGAGCCGAATGCTCAGTACGGAATTTTAGGCTCAAATAACAAATACTGCTTCATATGAAATCTTATCCGGATGGAACTTTAGGCGAAAATGATACGATGCAAGAACAAAATTTCATAATCATATCTTACGGATGTACCCATGAGCAAACTTAAAACGTGACAATACACAGGTAGCTACTCCTGCATAATTATCACATGAGATGGCGAATTGGCATACCCGTTATCCACCTCCTTATACTTAAATCCTAGGATCGATCCATACGCCTCCTAATAGCCTTATGTACCACACTTGTACTTAAGAGACGCCGTGAACTGATCTCTCCGTCACGGATGGAGCACATGATGTTGATGCCACAACATCATGCTCGTGGGACACTCCACGAGAAGCGATACTCAGGGTATCAGAGTACAAATGGTCTTATTCACATAACTTATAAAACTTATTTTCAAAATGGAACATATACTGGAACATGTGATAATGAGTATAACATAATACTATCGCATGACATGAAAGCTAAATCAAATGATTAGGATTGGAATCGAATGGACTGTCAAATGAATCGATAATCAAAGACGTGAGGAATTTTAACAGATATAGTAATTTAGTGGTTTTATAACAATTTGAATATGAAGCAATAAAGAGTGGGGTAAGGATCCGTACCTTAATAACTCCAAAGTGAAGCTACCTTGTGCTAATGTTTTAGATTTATACGGGCAGAGTTTAGACTACTGATTAATCTTTTAACCTAATTTAAATAACATGCACACAAACTAGGTTAGTAACTTAATACAGCATTTACGTCAATTCACGAGATTAAACCTTCACAACAATTAACAAGTGCAATACTTCAACTCATTTATCGAATTATCGACAAACGACAAAGTATAATACTTAATAATTCGATCGGATTCACAATGAATAACAGAGCATAGTCCGAATTCGAACAGCACTCAAATATTCAAGTCGAAATCACGATGAACAATAAAGTATAAGCTCAATTTTGAGCAGCACTCGGACAATCGACGGATAGTTATAATCGATCGGATGTTGAATCGTAATAGCGATCGAGTTATTACCCTGATTGCGGCAGCGATTCGTGAATTGTGTGTGTTGTGAACGATTTCTGCTATAACTCAGCGTATACTGTGAGATTTTTCGTCGTTCAAGTGCCCAATTTCAAGTCCCAGACTCCTCTATTTATACCCGAAATTTGACCCTGTCGCGTAGCGCGAGGGGTACCCCCATGGGCGTCGCGCTACGCGAGGGGTAACCTATGTTTATAGGGTAGCTACGTGTGTAACTAGGCTTGCTGTGTTGACAGTTTCTTAAATTTCGAATTTGACAGATAGTTATGAGGATAATCGTAACTAGGGTTTTGCCCCCCCCTGAGTTTTAGGGGCCCTGATCCTGATTCTGATGATTCTGAAAATTTTAGGGTTAGTGCAGAATTACTTGGGTGTCTTAATTAGGGTTTTCTTAGTGGTTAATGATTTTAAATTTAGGGGCATTACAGTTGTAGACTTTAAGAGCCACTGCATCTGAAACTTAAAAACATGAGAATTCTGTAAATTTATAGACCTTATGATTCTTTTAAGAATCCTTCTACGGATTCCTTGACTTTGTAAAGAAGAGATTACCTACAAAGTAACTGATACAAGTTTACAAGAACAAAAATATAAATAAGAGAATCCAATATATCAACCATATTGACTTTCTATTGGAATGAATCTAATAAGAGAGATCGGAATGTTTGATATCGTTCTTGATTGAATTGGTAAACGTAAATGATACATGCCCGGTTTCTTATATACATCAGAGGATGTTTAATAACTGCCCTAACTTAGGATATAATAATAATAATAATAATAATAATAATAATAATAATAACATAACCTATATTATATCGAATATGAACTTATAATACTAAGATCTAGCTTAATATGAATATCCGTCTAATACCCTCCCGTAAGCTAGATCAACGTTGTTGCTGAGGTGTGTTCGCCGCTGAATTGTAACAGATTCTTTAGACGTGAAAACACTTTGAACTGCAGCGCCTTAGTGAGTATATCTACAATTTGACTTCCTGTGGAACAGAAACACGAACCTCAATATTGTTATTCTTGATCAAGTCTCGAATGAAATGATACTTGATCCTTATATGTTTGCTTTTGCCATGAAACATAGGATCTTTGGCCAAGCATATTGTGGATTTGTTGTCACAATAAATAATCACAGGACCATTAACTCCTTCATGCAGCTCGTCTAAAATCCCTTTGAGCCAGAGTGCTTGACAACCAGCCAAGGAGAGAGCAATATACTTTGCTTCTGTTGATGACAACGCCACTACCTTTTGTTTCTTCGATTGCCATGCTATCGTTCCTGTTCCCAGTTGAAATACATACCCTGATGTGCTCTTGCTGTCATCAACATTCCCCGCATAATCACTGTCGCTGTAACCAATTAGCGTTCCTTTGCCTCCTTTCGAATATACTAATCCTTGATTTAGTGTTCCCTTTATATATCTAAGTATCCTTTTCCCAGCTTCCCAGTGACTCCGCTTGGGTTGTTCCATGAATTGACTTATTTTGTTTACTGCAAACATTATGTCTGGTCTGGTATTGGTTAAGTACATAAGACTCCCAACCAATCTCCTGTATAAATTAGGATCCACTACTTCATCATCTGGATCTTGTTTAGACAGACGTAAACCATATTCCATGGGAGTTGAAATCCCAGAGCAGTTTATCATATTGAACTTACTTAGTAAACCCTTTGCATATTGCTGCTGGGACAGAATGATATTCCCATTGTCGAATGAAACTTCCATGCCCAGAAAGTAGTGTAGAATTCCCATATCGGTCATTTCAAACTCGGTTTTCATTAATTCCTTGAAGGATTCAATACTAGATAACGAATGACTTGCAATAATAAGATCGTCTACATATAGGCAAATGATTATTTTCTCCCCTTTTGATATTTTGGTGAAAAGAGTATGTTCATAAGTACACCTTTTGAATCCATGAGTGGCAAAATATCCTTCTATCCTACTATACCATGCTCTCGGAGCTTGTTTTAAGCCATATAAAGCCTTTTTCAGCTTACACACCTTTCTTTCCTTTCCCTTTACAACATATCCTTCCGGCTGTTCGATAAAAACCTGTTCTTTTAAATATCCATTTAAAAAGGCTGTTTTTACGTCCATTTGATGCAAGTGCCAACCGTGATGTGCTGCTAATGCTAATACAAGTCGAACTGTGTCAAACCTGATGACTGGTGCAAAGACGTCTTGATAGTCTATTCCATACTTCTGATTGTAACCTTTCACGGCCAACCTTGCTTTGTGTTTACTGATCCGCCCATGTTCATCATACTTAGTCTTATATATCCATTTAACACCGATTGGTGTTTAGTTCGAAGGTGGATCTACTAATTCCCATGTATCATTCTTTATAATTGATTCCATTTCTTTATCCATGGCTTCTTGCCATATCGCTTCTTTGCTTGCTTCAACATAGGTTGTTGGATCAGCATCTGCATACAAAACAAAATTCACCACCCCGCTCGTGTTTCCTTGACTTTTCTTATAAAGTTCTTTTACTTGTGCTTCAGTTAATTCTGCTGCGTCTTGATATACTTGAGTTATCGACTTAGTTCTAATAACTTCATTCTCGGAGTCTGATGAAGAACCAGTGCCTTCATTGTTTCCTGCTTCTTCGCTATCTCAAGTACCTTCATTGTATGTTCCAGATATTTCGGCTTCTATGTTACTGTGCTGCACATTATCTTCATCATTCGTTGTTGGTAGATTGATCTGATCTTCCACTGCTACGTCTTTGTCATCTTCACTTGTATTACTTATTTCTATCCTAAGCCCACCATCATTTTCTTTATTGGTTGCCCAATGTTGATTTTCGCTGAAAATCACATCTCTACTTATAATCATCTTGTTTGTTATCGGGTTGAATAATTTGTATGCCTTGCTATTTTCACTATAGCCAACAAAGATAGCCCGCTCAGTCTTATCATCTAACTTGGAGCGATTTTGCTTAGGGACATGTACATATGCAATGCAGCCAAATACCCGGAGATGATCTACATTTGGCTTTCTTCCACTCCATGCTTCTTGAGGTGTTAACTTTGGCACACTCTTGGTAGTTGCACGGTTCAACAAGTAGGTGGCACAGGCCACTGTTTCGGCCCAATAAGCATTCGGTAGTTCTTTCATCTTCAACATACTCCTGCTTAATTCCATTAAAGTTCTATTTTTTCTTTCGGCCACTCCGTTTTGTTGAGACGTGTAACTTGCCGTAAGTTGATGACGTATTCCATTATTCTTAAGAAAGTTTTGAAATTCATGTCCACAGTATTCTCCTCCTCTATCTGTCCTTATGCCTTTTATCTTGCGTTCTATCTGGTTTTCTACCAGTCGTTTGAAATTCTTAAAATAACACAATGCTTCAGATTTGAGTTTCAGGAAGTATACCCAGGTCTTTCTTGAGAAGTCATCTATAAACGTAATAAAATACTTGCAGCCTCCAATCGATTGTGTTTTCATAGGTCCACATATATCGGAATGAACCAATTGTAGCGGTTCACTTGCTCGCCATTTAGCCTTCTTGGAGAATGGTTTTCTGGCATGTTTGCCAAAAATACATCCCTCACATATATGCTCCGATTTATTAATCTTTGGCAGCCCATTCACTATTCCATTTGTCCCCATATCATGTAAAGTTTCAAAATTTAAGTGGCCATATCTTCTATGCCATAAGATCGAATTGTCTTGTGTAGTCATATTGTATACTCTTGGAACTACATCATGATTTAGATTCAGCGGATACATTTTGTTTCCTGTCATCTTCACAACACCGATGCAACGTCCAGACGGGTCAATAATAATACATCCTTTGTCATTGAAACGTACATCATAGCCCTTTTGTACTAGTTGTCCAACACTTAAAAGGTTGTGTTTCAGCCCTGCTACATAAAATACATTTGGAATTCGCTTTTCATGACCTTTAATTTTAACATTGACATCGCCACATCCAAGGACTTCTAATCTTTTGTCATCACCCGTCCGAACCTCCCGTTTTTCTGAATCATTCAGATTTATAAATAAACTTTTGTTGCCCGTCATATGGTTGCTACATCCACTATCAAGATACCAACAGTCGTTCTTAACTACTTCTTCCGTATTAAAAATCATAAACATTGTGTCTTCGGTTTCATCTTCTGTGTCATCTTTGTGCAGCAGCACATTATTTGACCGTTCACTCTCTTCACGTTTATTGCAAAACCTTGTCGTGTGCCCTAACCTTTGGCAATTATAACATCGGATCATCCTATTGAATTTACCCTTACCTTTCCCTCGTCCCTTTTCGGAATTATCGAATCTAGATGATCTAGATTTATCATAACTATTTCCTTGGACTTGAAAAGCCAGTTCCACCGATGTATCATCATCATATTGCCTTAGCCTTAATTCATGCGATTGAAGGATGCCTAGCAATTCCTCGGTGGAAATTGCATTTAAATCCTTCGATTCTTCAATCGCCACTACAACCGATTCATATTTCCTAGTCAAGCTTCTGAGAATCTTTTCAACGACGCGTTGTTCTTCTAATCGTTCTTCGTTCATACGTAATTGGTTGACTATTATTGTAATTCGGTTAACATAATCTTCTATAGTTTCAGTTTCCTTCATTCTTAAACTGTCAAATTCACATCTTAGGGTTTGAAGCCTTACCGTTTTAACCCGATTTTCGCCCCTGTAGGCTTTATGTAAAACTTCCCACGCGTCTTTGGATGTTCTACACGTTGCAATGCGTTCAAACACCATCTCATTCACTGCCTGAAATATGATATGCAGTGCCTTCTTGTCCCTTTTTACTTTTTCCTTGTAAACATTCTGTTCATTCTCTGGCGCCCCTGTTGCAATTTCTGTATATCCTTCCTCCACAATCGTCCACAAGTCTTGCGATTCCAGTAATACTTTCATCTGTATATGCCGGTGATAGTAATTTTGTCCCAGTAATTTTGGAGTCTGGGTTTGAATTCCACCATTAGATGCCATGCTTGTCGACATTTGATGTGATTGTGTGGTTTACGAATCGTTGAAATTGGTATTTGATTTCGGATCGGTGGCTCTGATACCACTATATTGGAATGAATCTGATAAGAGAGATCGGAATGTTTGATATCGTTCTTGATTGAATTGGTAAACGTAAATGATACATGCCCGGTTTCTTATATACATCAGAGGATGTTTAATAACTGCCCTAACTTAGGATATAATAATAATAATAATAATAATAATAATAATAATAATAATAATAATAATAATAATAATAATAATAATAATAACATAACCTATATTATATCGAATATGAACTTATAATACTAAGATCTAGCTTATTATGAATATCCGTCTAATACTTTCTACATGTAAATGAATCACTAAGATACAAATTCGATTTAATTTAGTTTACCAAAGATGTAATAAACTATCAAGAACAATTTGAATCAAATTTATGCCAAAATCAATTGCACAGGGGATTAATTTGCTAGGAAAACGAGAAGATGAAATTAGGGTTTTTACCATGAAAGCAAAAAATTGAAGAGCAGTTAATGCACTATCAGACAAAGATCTACCAACCAAATCGGACTACTTATCCACTAATTAGCATCAACGGAATCATTCGCTTATACGAATCGCCACCAACACTCGATTCCGTTAGCTAGGTGACTAGTTTTGATCTGACAAAGGCAGAAACAGCGACTGGGAGGGAATTTGCCAGCAATCTGACCTTAGAAGATGAGGATGGAAGAATTTTAGAATTGAAGTTGCCCTAGTTTGTAGAGGGAAGTTGATTTTGGAATGGGAAATTGATTTTGGGGGGACATTTTAAAATTTTCTAATATATTTGGGAGGGAAGAGATTTAGGGAAAATTTTTATTAAACAGGTTTTAGTGAGGGAAAAGGAAAACTTTTTTAGAAAAGTGCTTCAATTTTATTTTATTTTTTTTAAAATGAAATATTTTATTCAAAAACACAGCCCCTACACGGGAATCACCACAAACAACCCAGAAGAGAACTTACATCACATCAAATGAGCTACGCCATTCGAGCTCGGCTTGAAATAAAACTGAAATGAGTCGAGCTTAAATGAGCTCAAGCTAAGTTCAAGCGTAAAAATATTTTTTTTTAGTAAACAAGCCCGAGCTTTATTTATCGTGCTCAAGCCAGCCCGCGAGCCTAAACGAGCCTATTATCTCTATAGTTTTAATAATTGCTATTTATGAAGTTATGAAAAAATAACTAGATTATAACCCTAATTTCGTAAAAACTACCTACGAGCTGGGTTCAAGCTCAAGCCCGGGCTCTGCTTAGCTCGATTGCACCCCTAATTTCAAAGCACATGTAAAATGTCATTAAAAGTTTATTAAATGTTTTTGTGGCATAGGCAAAGTGTCATTAAAAACCTAATTTAGGGGCATAAAAGCTAAATGCCACTAAAAGTGGGTGCTAAGGAACTATGGCACACGCAATGTGCCATTAAAAACCTAAATTAGTGGCACAAAACGTAAATGTCATTAAAAGTGTGTGCCACTAAATGGCATTTTTTTGTAGTGGACTGTCCTCACGGACACATATTATTTTTTTAAATGTGCACGTAAAGACCATATACAGTTTTGCATTAGAAAGCCTTCACAGTGCTATTTGTTATATATTGGTATGATTCACATTATGGACAAACAAGAAAGAACCTCTCTTAGTGCAGAACTTGATATATATAGTTGCAGATTAGGGCTTATAAACACTAGTTAAAGCTGCTTAATAAAATAATTATCCTTGATTATTTAATTAAATGTATACAAGTACCAGTTTAACTTCATCTCGTTCTTTGATGGTGAACTTGACCATCATAGGTCAAACAATTTATTCAATCAGATATGCATCTCGTTTTTTTATCGAGTGTTAACACTATGACAGACTAAAATAAACAAAAAAAAGTGAGTCGAATGAGATGCAGTGAGTGCTTTAGGCTTTTAATTTTAATTTTATAGATGGGGAAGGGATGATGGATGGGATGTGAATGCTTTAGGCTTTTACTTTTAATAGCCTGTTTATAACCAAGTGTGTGTGTTTTACTTTTAAGTTAGAGGGGTTAAAGAGAATGACTTACAAACCCGTAAGTGCTCTGATTTTGATGATCATTTACACAAAGATATTTGCTTTAGGGAACGATCAGCACACCAGAACTGCAAAAACATAGTGCTTTTACAAGGTCGCTATACTACCCGAAATGGAGATCAAGCACTTTATTTTCAGAACAAAAAATGTTGTAACTGTTCTAATGGTACTCACAGCCTCACCAGCAAGAATGTTAGCTTTAAGATAAGCTTTGCTCAAGTCACCACCATACCCCTTCATGAACATTTTATAATAAAAGAAAACATGGTCATAAAACAGAAAAAAGTTGTATGAGAATGTATAATAACTAAAAAAAAGTGATGAAACCTCGCTTGTGTGACCTCTGATGATTGAAGGGTACTTGGCCAGGACAATGAGTGTAAACCTCTAGTTCAATAGTCTAATATGAAGTCAATAATTCAAGGAAGTGCCACAAGGAAAACCACATAACAAATTAACAATAACTGAAAAAAAACTACAAAGAATACCAACCGGTTCTGATGTATATTTCCAACTAGTGGTCTATGCTTGATATATGAACAAAATTAAATTCTATACTCAATTCTATAGTAACCACAATATCACAAACCAAATTTATGATGTATGTAAGTGTGGACAATATACCTGACAACAAAGAAGATGACTCACCAAAGAGGAGTCAACCTACCAAGATCCTCTAAAACGACCTGCAAAAACCAAGAAGAGACAGAGGTTAGACCTGCAAGTTAGGGTTTCCATCAATTTGAATTCGCTAATGCCTAATAGGATTAATAATCGATTGATCAGTAAATAGAATTGAACCACTAATGAGATTACCTGGAAGCTAGGGTTCCGGAGAAAAAACGAGGAACAATGAAAGACGAGTTAATAGGAAAAGCAATGAAAGTTAATTAGACTTTTATGAGAAGAGGGAAAACGAGTCGGCTTGAAATTTAGGATAGGAGGGAAACCAAAAGTGGGAGGGAAATTAATGTTTTTCTTAAAAATTTTACTTTTATGAGAAGTTGAAAATTTTAAGTTATTAGATTCTAATTTAGTGGCATATAAGTTATATGTCATTAAAAGAGTGGGTCAAGCTAATATAGGGGTGCAAACAAGAGAAGCCGAGTCAGAGCTCGATTAGGTTTGAGCTCCACTCATTTAATTTATGAAAGCTATCGCTTAGCTCGTTTCGAGTTTTATTTTTAAAGCTCGAGCTCAACTATTAAGTAGTTTTCAAGCATGAGAACGGCTTGGGCTTATCTCGTTTATTATTTATTAATTAATTTATATTAATAATTATATATATAATATACAATATATTAATTAAAAAACATATATATAATAAGCTCGTTCAGGCTCGTGAGCCGGCTCGAGCTCGGGCTCATTTACAAACAAGCTTATTTTTAGGCCCGGGCTCATTACGAGTTTTTTTTAACCGGTCTCAAATAGTTTGCGAGTAGCTTGGCTCATTTACACCCTTAAGCTAATATGACACATGTAAAACGCCACTGAAAAACAAAATTGGTAGCATAAAAACTAAATGCCACTAAAAATGTGTGTTAAGCAACTATGGCATACACAAAGTGCCATTAAAAACCTAAATTAGTGGCACAAAAACTAAATGCCACTAAAATGTGTGCTAAGCAACTATGACATATTGCAAAGTGCCATTAAAAACCTAAATTAGTGGCACAAAAACTAAATGCCATTAAAAATGTGTGCCACTAAATGGCTTTTTTTTTTTTGTAGTGTTAGTTGGAGATGGGGACCCAAGCCATTGTGGTCTTGGGTCTTCCATTTTCATCAACAACAATAACTTCTATTCTTTGATGATTTGTAAATTGTGATGATCCCCTTGATTCAGTAACCGTTTTTGGTTTCCAGGTCTGTTTTGTTTTACCAGTGTCATTCTTTAAAATCTTAACTTCATGGTTGTCCGGTTTTACAGAAACAGATGTTTTGTTAACCACATCGGCTTTAATTGCCTTTTCAATTTTCTTGACCTGTTGGCGTTTCTGTTTCTTTTCCCTTTCTTTTACAAGACGGGGATCTTGTTTTACAGAAACAGATCGCTTGCGGTCAGTTTGGTCACGGGAATCATCAACTTTGCCTTTTTGTTTATGAAGATATGGACAATTTCGAATTATATGTCCAATTGTACCACATTCAAAACATGATCTTCGTTCAACAAACCCCGAAGTATCATGTGATCGTCTTGATGATGAACTTTGTGATCCCGAGGTACTAGGTTTCGAACTGTTTGGTTCATTTCTTTTCAAAACTGTTGCTTGTTTAACAAAATCTAAGTTAGATTTGTTTTCAAATGTTTCGATTTTATCCGTTCCCTTTGATTTCACAAAGTCCACCTGCTTGTTCTTCTTTTGGGTCTGTTTCTTCTGACCCTGAGTCGGTGATTTTCTTTTTGGTTTGGTATGATTTTGCTGCCTTTTCTCTGTTGGTAATTTCTTATTGCCATATTGTTTTCGAACTTCGGCCTTTGGAATAGGAGGACACTGTGTTACCGTAACACGTGATCCTGTCTTTCCCAAAAACTTACTTGTCGAGTTTTCAAAGACTTTACTGATTACAGATTGATTAACATTCTTAATAGGAAAATCTTTGTCTGAGTAAATTTTATCATCACCAACAAGAGTATATAGCAAATTCACACTCTCCGACTCGTTTGTAGACGAGGACTCGATTGCAACAGTCTTAGCGGGTTTTGCAGGAGGATCACATAGAATATGATTCTCAAGAGGTATGTCCTCTTCTTTGATTTCCGCATCGGACTTTGCTGGTATAGTATCATCAGATTCATCATCAGAAGAATCAGCATCCTCAATGATAACTGGAGGATCCTGATTCAGTTCAGCAGAAGACACACATGTATCTGCTGAAACATCTGCATCTGATGATACTTCTTTCTTGTATCCGAGTCCTGTTGCAAATTCCTTGACATCTAGAGGAACAGATGGTTCAAAGAAAGTTCTATCCTCCTCGTCAGGCATTGCATCATAATTGTGTCTCACAGGTGGTGGACATTTCTTGTAACCTATGCATGTGATATCCCGTTTCTCTTTCTGAACGTCAATGATGTGATCCAACACATAGCTAGAACTCAAATAACTGTCTAGCTTGAGCTGGATCGCCTCACTTTCCGTTTTCACACAAGCCATCTCTTTTTGCATTATCTCAAGGCGAGTGATATACAAATTAATGTCAGTTTGTTTTCTGGAAACCATTTTTGTTAATTCGGTTTTATCTTTCTTTAATTTCTCAATTACCGATTTAAACTCCTTTTCATGGTTTTCATAAAACATGTTGGCTTCAGTGCACTTTAAAAGATCCACGGTCAACTTCTGGTTGTGGATAAACGTCACATCATATTTCTCTTGCAAAGCCTCGTGTTTGCTTTGCAACTCACACCACTTATCATTGAATGTAACATGTTTGTCTTCCAAGTCAAACAAACTAGCTTGTAAAGCATCATGTTTGCCTCTAAATCAGCACATTTAACATCTAATCTAGCACAATTATCACAAATAACAGCAGTGGGTTCATCGACACATACCTGAATTGATAAACTGTCGACATTAGCCATAAAGGCTGAATGGAGAGAAGACGAAGAATAAGCAGCTTAATCCACCAAAATAGATCTTCTGTTAGTTCCTGCTGCAGCTTCTTCCAAAAGCTCATCAACATCTGCATCAACGGACGCACTTGATGCCTCACCCACATTATCATCACCTGAACTCGAGGATTCTTCATCTGAACTTCTGCTGTAACCAGAAGAGTCTTCATCCTCAGAAGATTCACCACCATTGGCGGAAGATTCTCCACCACTGGTGTGATTTAAAGCATTGACAACCTCAGCAAAACACGCTGTTCCATCCGGAGCATCACCACTCAACTGGATTGACCAATCACAACCTTCATCTACTTGAACCAGAAGTGCCTGGTTGGCATTTGATGGTCCTGCTTGACTTGAGTTGTTAACAGGTACCAATGTGCGCTCGTTGTTCCTTACTTGATTCTGATTTGCCCTGTTGCCTTGACCTCTGAAAGGATTCTGGTTCCCATGTTGAGATGGCCTCGTACATTCACGTTTGAAATGACCACGTTCACCACAATTAAAGCACTTAACAGCCTGCTTATCGAACCCATACTTGGTGTCTTTCTTGCTTTCCAAGCTGGTTCTGCCCGTTCTCTCCATGAAATCCTTTGCTCGCCTAACAGCACTGGCGAAGGCCCACTTGATGTTCATCATCTCCATCTCCTCCTTATCGATCTGCTGATAGTCTTCTTGTGTCAGATTAATGTTGCCAATCTGACCTTCCACTAACCCACAGTACGCACTCACTAAAGTGTTTAGCAGCTCCATGTGTTCCTTTGCTACTTCCACACTTACTTTTGAAAAGCTTGAAGTGTCAAGCTGTACTGTATTTGGCTTTGATGGCTGACCAGCAGATGATTTACTTCCATAACAAGCTTGTTGTTGAACATGAGGTGGGTGAAGTGGATTTCCATACAAGTCTGTGGTGGGAGCTGGCTTAGCAAGAACTTGTATTTGATTACCATATAAGTCTGTGCTTGTGACAAATGCCGTTTGAAGTGGAGCATGTGAACCGGGTCTTGCAGACGAAGTACTATAAGTTCCATAGTACATATCAGGATTGTGTGGCACAATAGGTCTTGCAAAAGAAGTACTGGAAGTTCCATAATACATTTCAGGATTTTGTTGCACTGGAACTCTTTTTGCCTTTAAGGTTTCCTCCTGATCTTTGTTTTCCAAGAGCTAAACAAAGTCATTGATGTGTGTCGTAGCCAAAACTCCATTATACTTAAGAATTTCCAAGAAACTATTCCACAGAGGTGGCAACGCATCTGCAAACTTTTTCACTACCTCTGCTGGAGTTGTTACTACCCCAAAATTACCCAACTCTGTAAGCAAGTGATAAAACCGGCTTGTCATATCTCCCAACGATTCCTTATCCATACATGTGAAGCCATCGAATTCTTTCTTGAGTAGATCGTGTCGCAATTGACGTGTAGCTTCATTACCTACCCCTCTGGTCTTCAACGCATCCCATAATTTCTTCGTTGTCTTGAAACTGACAAACTGATGGTAAATATCTTTGCTTAACGCCTGAGTAAGAATGGTATATGCCTTCTTTTCCAAATCGTACGTCTTTTTCTGATCTTCTGGAAGATCGGCAAATGTAGCAGCAGATGAAGCGGCAACCTCTATAGCTTGATCGAAATCTGTGGTGAAACGTATCCACAATTCTCTATTTTGACCAAGAACGTATGTATGAAATCTATTAACCCAACCCGGATATTCGTTCAAGTGCATCAACTTTGGAGGTCGATTCAAACTTCCGGTTTCGCTTTCGCTTAATAGAATACTTTGAATACTCGGAGTTTGATTTGATACGAATGCCCATTGACCGGTTGATATAGCATTTGCTTGCGAAGATGTCGATACGGGAGATTCGGCCCATGAGGGAGATAAACTTGTATTTCTATACTTTCCCTCATCCGGAGCCGGAGTACCCCACCAACTTGGATTCATCTTTTATGCGTGAGAATGAATTCCTGAAAAACACACTCAAATATAGACAAGTGTTTCGACGAAACAAGTTTCCACGAAACAGACTTGGTTATTTTTACGAAACAGATTTTAAACAGATTTTAAGTAGTGTTTTTGACGAAAGGCTTTTGGGCTTTCAATGATGAAACATATTTGTTTTTGGGCTTTGAAATTTTATGAAACTGGCCCAAAGCTTATCTTCGAGGAAACATATAAGGTCTTCTGGGCTTTCAAATCTTGACGAAATGGCCCAACAACAAGAGCCCTATATTGACGGATTAAATGCTTGACGAAATGGAAATGTTACGGTAGACAATAATGACGAAACTGATTTGGTTTTAATGGGCTTGACGAAACTGATTTAAGCCCAAATGACTTGACGAAACAGAATTTTATGTCTTTGGGCTTTGGGCTTGACGAAACAAAACAATATTTTGGCCCACTTAAAGTTGACGAAACAGGATTCAAATCCCACTTGTGTTTGGTCGATAGTGTTTGACGAAAGGGAAATCCTGTTTTGTTGAAAGTCTGTTTCGCCGAGAAAGTTGTCAGGGGTTGGTAAACTGTTTGAGCTTTATCCTTATCTGACACACAACAGACCTGCTTTCGGCTCACAACATGCTTGTTTCACCAAACAAGCATGGTTTGTATTATTTTAAGGATCAAAAAGTCAAGAACTTGAAGAACACTTTGAAGATTATATGAACACTATAAACTTTCCGGTAAAACTATGAGTTTTCCGGTGACCCGAAACTTTCCGAAACACGCGATTTTGCTAAGATGTTTAATAAAAACCAAAGACTAACATATAAGCATGAGAATAACACGATTTTTAACAAAACATAAAGCAAAATACAAGATTAAACCCGATTTAATATGTTTTTCAGAAAAATATAACTTTTCAAAACCCGAAAAACACCAAGAACACCTCGGTTTTAACAAGGAGAAGAGCCAAGGCTCTGATACCACTTGTAGGTCCGGCTAGGAGGATCTAGTCGCCTAATCCTTGTGTACAAACCAACCCGGTTGTGCAGAATCCAACCGGAAAGGCAAACCGAGATAGAACACGCAAATACACGACACACAATATTCACCGATTAACACCTCTGTATTAATACGTATGAAAGGTTCAGTTACAAGCTCAATGTTTACAGATGTATTCTATAAACTCTCACAGTGTGTGTGTGTGTGTTCTGTTCTCTCACTTCTTGTGTCTATCTTTTTCAGTCTAACTACAGACTATATATAGCAACAGACACTACGAAACGGAACTAACTTGGCGAATCTGAACCTTGCTCGACGAAACAGAGAAACATGCGACGAAACAGGGAACAGGTCGACGAAACACATGTGTTTCGTCGACATTCTATGTGTTTCGCCAATTATGGGCTTGGGCCCAATTGTGTTTCGTTGACTTTGAATTCAGCCCAAGTGTTTCTCCGGTTAGATTTCAGCCCAAGTAACAAGTCCAAACGCCTTTGATATCTTGGCCTGCTCTTGATCTTGATGCACACGACGGAGGAATGCCGTGTCTATAGTCGAGTCGAGTCGCGTCGAGTTGCGTCCACAAACCATGTATCAACATAGATAGTCCCTTCGTTCTGATTACATCAAGGCGTTTGCTCTTGATAAGGCTGATGAAATGCTTTCAATGGGATTCAAGGATCAGGTATATATGGTCAAATTACATTTTAATAGGAATAATCAGTGCCTAACAAGTGGTTTTTCTTGTTCCAGATCTATGATATCTTCCGGTTGTTGCCATCAAAGGTTCATGTTGATGTGTTCTCCGCAGCAAACCAAGTTAGGATTCTTGTGAAGCGTGATAAACTCACTTTGGAAGGTATTAAAAAGTTCTATTTGAATGTGGAGAAAGAAGACTGGAAGTATGAAACACTCTGTAGCCTTTTCGAGACGTTTATGTTTGTCTTTTTAGACATATACGCATGTTAGTTTGTGGTTTAAAAACACTAGAACTTGCGTTATGTATTAATTTTCGAAGTACGGTGAATTTAAGGCAGGTTTTTTACTCTTTTCTATATATTTTTTTGGTGATTTTTCATGCAATTTTCAGCAAAAAGAAGAAAAAAAAACAATTTTATACAGTAAATTAAATTTTCCAGTTTTTGGTTAATATTTTTATAAATATTTTGTTACAAATGCGTTGCAAATTCTTTAAGAAATGGCGTAGGAAATGTGTTACCAATAAATTTCCAACACATATTTTCGTTGCAAACACGTCACAAATCTTATGCAAAAGTAATTAAAGAATCGTAGGAAATGCGTTACAAATTTCCAACACAATATTTCCGTTGCAAATAAGTTAAAATTTGCGTAGTAAATGCGTTGCAAAAAGTTTTCAATGGGGCTTTTTCCAACATTAGGTTTTTGTTACAAATGCGTTGCAAATTCAGATCTGCGACGCATTTGTGACCGAAAAACATGTTGAAAAGTTCCATTTTCTAGTAGTGACTGTGTTCTGATTTGTGTTAGGATTTACAGAGGGAAAATGGTGAAAACGGAGGCTGGGTACAAAAGTGGTTTTGGGAAAAAGAGTCCGGTTTTTAGGATAAATATGTGTTTTTTGATGTCACTGTTAGAAAAATAACCACTGTTCTAAACCACTGATTAGAAAGCACTGATCAGTTTGATAAACTACTGATCAGTTTGTCTAACCACTGATGAACTTAACTACTGATCAGTTTAAGCACTGATCAGTCTATCCGCTGATCAACCACTGTCGGTTTAAAACAGTGGCAAGTTGAAAACAGAACCACTGATCAGAACAGCGGTTAGAAAAGGTTGCAAATAGAAGTATAAAAGAAACAGTAAACGATTTAACCGGGCTTGTGTTTGACACAATTCCCTTTAACAGATTCGCCGTCTGTTCCCAGGGTACGCCGGTTCGAAACAGCACCGAGCGCTGCCGGACTTGAACACTTGCCTGAAAAATAAACCGGAGAATGCTGCAGAGAGATCGAGAGAAGAGATTGTATTTCGGTGTGTAAAACTGTGTTGGTCTGCATTGGGTTTTATAGGCACAGATCATAACTGATTCTGGCCTCATCATTGCAGAGAATTAAAGCTAGTCGGTTTCAAAACTTATGCCTCATCATTGCAGAGAATTAACTCACATAATGGCTCAGCGGTTTCGAAACTGAATAGTATAATGGTTCTCATTAAAACTGAAAATCATTTCAGTTAAAGACCCATTAAGACCAACCGTTTTAAAGACTAAAAAATAATTAGTCAGTCTCGAGTGCAAAAACTGTCTCCCGCGAGCCCGGGTTTTCGGAGCTGCATTCGTGTCCGCAGGACGTGCGGGCGTACACGAGTTCAACTAAATCCGGTTCCATTTTTGCACCCCCCCCTGCGCGCGCGCGGGTAGGACTTGTGGTAAAACATGTCATAAGACTTCAAAGGCTTCATTAAGGTTTCTCCTTATATATAGCCTATCTTTTCACTCCCACACCGATGTGGGACAAAGTGAATTACCAACTTGAGACTTTCATTCACACTAAACTTCCAACAATCCCCCACATGAATGGAGGTCGATCTCAGAAACAACATAATTCCTTGTTACATTTCAGCAGTTGAGTTTTGCATACGATAGGTAGGTGTTACCCTTTGAACCTTCGCTCATGAAATGCACTTAGCCCACTAGCTCTGAGTAGAACTCGATGTCTTTAAACTCGTCTGCCGTTTGTGTAGACGACAATGCACTTCACACAAGACTCTCCCTGACAAAGTCAAGTCCTCATAGTTATGTTCGTTATGGTCATGAACATGATGCCTGGTTCTGCGAGAGCCATTAGGTATTGTGCCCCAACAATACCCTTCGAAGCGACCCCACTTCTCTCTCACATAGGTGATTCACTATGTATGTTTACTTTAGTCGAATCATTAAAAGCCATAGACTTAGCCTCACACTTGTCACTTTTAGGAATGGACTAGGAAGTTTATAAATCTTTATAATAAACTACCTTATTAAAACGTAGGGTTATCCCCCCACAGTGACCTTACTTATTCATACAATTAGGTTTTCCTATTGAACTCAATTCTTGGGATCTCCAGTCTATTGAGTTAGGTTTCCATCATATGAACTTCATTTTCCAAGGGCTTGAGTCCCATTCCCATGGACGACTTCTGTACTAACTCTCTACTTAGGCCTTTTGTCAGCGGATCCGCAATATTATCCTTTGACCTCACGTAGTCAACAGTGATAATTCCTGTAGAGATTAGTTGTCGTATCGTATTATGTCTACGTCTGATATGTCTGTTCCTACCATTATACATTGTGCTACGAGCTCTGCCAAGTGCCGATTGGCTGTCACAATGTATACAAATGGCCGTTGCCGGCTTAGGCCATCTTGGTATATCCTCAACAAATTGACGTAGCCATTCTGCCTCTTCACCTGCTTTATCTAAAGCGATGAACTCAGATTCCATCGTGGATCTAGCAATAACCGTTTGTTTTGATGATTTCCATGATATCGCTGCACCTCCAAGTGTGAATACATACCCACTTGTTGCTCTGGAATCATTCGTGTCAGATATCCAATTTGCATCACAGTGTCCTTCTATAACTGCTGGATATCTGTTATAATGCAACCCGTATTCTCGAGTGTATCTTAAGTAACGAAGCAACCGAGTGATACAGTTCCAATGCATTGAACTTGGGTTGCTTGTGTATCTACTTAGCTTGCTCACAGCAAATGCTATGTCTGGTCGAGTACAACTCATAAGATACATCAAGCTACCAATAATTCTTGAGTATTCCAACTGCTTTACGGGTTCACCTCTATTCTTGGCTAGATGTTGACTTGCGTCAAGTGGAGTTCTAGCTTCATTAGAGTCATTTGCATTGAACTTCTCAAGAATTTTGTCCACATAGTGGGATTGACTTAAAACAAGTCCATTTTGGGTTCGTGTGATTTTGACCCCCAAAATCACATCCGCCAAACCCATGTCTTTCATGTCAAATCTTGCTTTTAGCATGTTCTTTGTAGATTTTATGATTTTGTCATCGCTTCCAGCAATGAGCATATCATCTACATATAGACACAAAATGACATATCCATCAGATGTGTCCTTCACATACACACACTTGTCACATTCATTGATTTTGAACCCAGCATCAAGCATGACATGATCAAACTTTTGATGCCATTGTTTTGGAGCTTGTTTCAATCCATACAAGGATTTCACAAGTTTACACACTTTCTTTTCTTGCCCAATAGCTGTGAAGCCTTCGGGTTGCTCCATGTAGATTTCTTCCTCTAGAATTCCATTCAAGAAAGCTGTTTTCACATCCATTTGGTGAACTTCCAAATTTCTAATGGCGGCAATGGCAAGCACCAATCTGATGGATGTTATTCGTGTAACTGGCGAATATGTGTCAAAGTAATCTAAACCTTCTCGTTGTTTATATCCTTTGATCACCAACCTTGCTTTGTACTTATCGATGGTTCCATCTGGTTTCATCTTCTTCTTGAAGATCCATCGATATCCTAGTGGTTTACATCCTTGAGGAAGATCCACTAGTTCCCAGGTATGGTTCTGTAAGATAGAATCTATCTCACTTTTGATTGCCTCCCTCCACTGAGGTCCTTCTGAGGAATGTACCGCTTGTTGGTACGTTTGAGGTTCATCTTCTACCATATAGGTAAGAAACTCAGGTCCAAAGGATTTTTCAGTCCTTTGTCATTTACTTTTCCTGATTTCAACTTCCTCGGTCTTAGATTGTTCTCGAGGTTCATCGTTTTCAACTTCACCCTCGGGAACAATTTCCTCAACCGGTCTAGAAGAAATCGGTTCACTTTTATCTAAGCATGGGAACACATGTTCAAACCATGATGCATCCTTAGATTCAATTATGGTGCCTTTGCATATTCCAGGGTTCTTGGAATCATGCACAATAAAACGATAAGGACCATAAGGACGGGTGTATCCTATAAATACACAATCCACCGTTTTGGGACCTATTAGTAGCCGCTTAGGTGGTGTGACCACCACCTTAGCTAGACACCCCCACACTTTCAATGATTTATATGGTGCTTTCTTTCCCGTCCATAGTTCGTAAGGCGTTACATCCTTTTTCTTATTGGGTATCATGTTCAACACATAATTTGCCGATAAGATTGCTTCCCCCAACATGTTTTGGTTTACACCGGAGCTTATCATCATGGCATTCATCATTTCTTTCAAGGTACGATTTTTCCGTTCCGCTATGCCATTTGATTGAGGGGAGTAAGGAGCTGTGAGTTCGTGGATGATTCCACTTTTTGCACATACGTCAATAAAAGGTGAAACATATTCACCTCCTCGGTCGCTCCTTACAATTTTGATTTTCCGATTTAGTTGATTCTCAACTTCGGCTTTAAACAAGATAAACTTGTCAATAGCCTCGTCCTTACTCTTAAGTAAGTACACATAGCAATACCTTGTACTGTCATCAATGAACGTGAAGAAGTACTTGTTCCCACCACGAGTAGGAATTGCTTTTAGATCACACACATCAGTGTGAATCATCTCGAGGGGTTCGGTGAATCGTTCCACCTTTTTGAATGACGATTTCGTTTGTTTTGCTTCTACGCAAGTTTCACATTTATTAATTGAGTCGATATCGAATGTTGGTATGCAATCAAGTTTGATTAAACGACGAATGGAATTATAATTTACGTGACCTAGTCTACCATGCCACAAATTCGAAGACTCAATCAAATAAGTAGAACTAGTAGCGTTTTCTTTCATTGCATTCACGACAATTACATTCAGTTTAAACATTCCATTGAGGGCATAGCCCTTACCAACATAAACACCATTTTTGGTCAACACGACCTTATCCGACTCAATTACCATTTTGAACCCAAACTTGTTCAACTGCCATCCCGACACAAGGTTCTTACGAATTTCGGGAACATACAACACATTGGACAAAGTGAGTTCCTTTCCCGAAGTCATCTTCAAAACCACGTTACCCTCGCCTTTTATTTCTGCCGTGGCAGAATTTCCCATGAAAACCTTTTCTCCATTAGTCACCTCCTTGAAGGTGTTGAAAAGGCTTTTGTCAAAGCACACATGTCGAGTAGCCCCCGTATCGACCCACCAATCCTTGTTATTTTGCCCAACCATGTTCACTTCCGTGACCAAAATCGAGAGGTCCGTGACCATGGCAACAAGCTTATCGACTTCATCTACCATGTTCACTTGTTGAGCATTTTCCTTCTTCTTGGGAAGCTTGCATTCGCTAGCCTTGTGGCCTTG
Organism: Helianthus annuus; assembly: GCF_002127325.2. Classification (NCBI taxonomy): domain Eukaryota; kingdom Viridiplantae; phylum Streptophyta; class Magnoliopsida; order Asterales; family Asteraceae; genus Helianthus; species Helianthus annuus. The sequence goes on from NC_035434.2 coordinate 17,525,693, forward strand.
CTTTTGACAATTGTAACAAGTTCCAAGGAACTTCTTTTTCCCAACTCCCCCCTTAGGACCAAGGTTGGAGCGTTTCCCATGACTTTTCTTTCCGCCCTTTCCACTGTTTTTTCCCTTTGAAGATTGCCCATGTTCAACAAGATTGGCCTTCACAGTTTCAGGACCATCAACCTTTTTTAGGGCCACTTTGTTATCTTCTTCAATCCGAAGACGAACAACAAGATCTTCAATGGTCATCTCCTTTCGCTTATGCTTGAGATAGTTCTTGAAATCAACCCAACTTGGTGGCAGTTTTTCGATCATTGCAGCAACTTGGAATGTCTCGCTGAGCATCATTCCTTCCGCATGAATATCATGAAGGATAACCTGCAATTCTTGGACTTGGCTCATGACAGTTTTTGAGTCTATCATTTTAAAGTCCAAGAACTTTGACACCACGAATTTCTTAGTGCCCACATCTTCTGTTTTGTATTTGCGATCCAAAGACTCCCACAATTCTTTGGCAATCTTGGCTTTGCAATACACATTATACAATGTGTCCACCAAACCATTCAAGATAAAGTTGCGGCACAGGAAATCCGAATGATTCCAAGCATGCATCGCGCTCACAGTTTGAGCATCCATCTCCCCTTCCTCAACATGGGGTTTCGGTTCAGTCAAGAACCTTGCCAGATTCAGCGTGGTCAGATAAAAGAACATCTTTTGCTGCCACTGTTTGAAATTCACACCATTGAATTTCTCTGGTTTTTCAGCATGCGAAACTGCATTAGGCAGTGGTGCAACCAGACCGGTAGTGACAGAAACAGCGGAAGTCATGACCGCAGAAACAGCACTGGTCATGACAGCAGAAACAGCAGTAGTCATCGGCTGAGATTCCATTCTGAAAAATAAACTGGTAATCAGTAACTAAAATCTGTTTAAGTTTGTTAGAAAAATAACCACTGTTCTAAACCACTGATTAGAAAGCACTGATCAGTTTGATAAACTACTGATCAGTTTCTCTAACCACTGATGAACTTAACTACTGATCAGTTTAAGCACTGATCAGTCTATCCGCTGATCAACCACTGTCGGTTTGAAACAGTGGCAAGTTGAAAACAGAACCACTGATCAGAACAGCGGTTAGAAAAGGTTGCAAATAGAAGTATAAAAGAAACAGTAAACGATTTAACCGGGCTTGTGTTTGACACAATTCCCTTAAACAGATTCGCCGTCTGTTCCCAGGGTACGCCGGTTCGAAACAGCACCGAGCACTGCCGGACTTGAACACTTGCCTGAAAAATAAACCGGAGAATGCTGCAGAGAGATCGAGAGAAGAGATTGTATTTCGGTGTGTAAAACTGTGTTGGTCTGCATTGGGTTTTATAGGCACAGATCATAACTGATTCTGGCCTCATCATTGCAGAGAATTAAAGCTAGTCGGTTTCAAAACTTATGCCTCATCATTGCAGAGAATTAACTCACATAATGGCTCAGCGGTTTCGAAACTGAATAGTATAATGGTTCTCATTAAAACTGAAAATCATTTCAGTTAAAGACCCATTAAGACCAACCGTTTTAAAGACTAAAAAATAATTAGTCAGTCTCGAGTGCAAAAACTGTCTCCCGCGAGCCCGGGTTTTCGGAGCTGCATTCGTGTCCGCAGGACGTGCGGGCGTACACGAGTTCAACTAAATCCGGTTCCATTTTTGCACCCCCCCCTGCGCGCGCGCGGGTAGGACTTGTGGTAAAACATGTCATACGACTTCAAAGGCTTCATTATATATAGCCTATCTTTTCACTCCTTATATATAGCCTATCTTTTCACTCCTTATATATAGCCTATCTTTTCACTCCCACACCGATGTGGGACAAAGTGAATTACCAACTTGAGACTTTCATTCACACTAAACTTCCAACAGTCACCCCTTCAACACTAAACTTCCACTGATTAGAAAAATAACCACTTTTCTTGTCAAAGATGAATCCGAGTTGGTGGAATCCTGCCCCAGACAGTGGTAAATATACAAGTTCAGGAGTTACTCCTTCATGGTGGGGTACACCGGCTCCTGATAGTGGAAAGTACACGTGTACAAGTCTATCACCATCATGGGCCGAATCTCCAGTATCTACATCTTCACAAGTAAATGCTTTACCATCAAATCAATGGGCATTAGTAACGGGTCAAACTCCGAGTGTACAAAGTATCTTATTAAGCGAAAGCGAAACAGGAAGTTTGAATCGACCCCCAAAACTGATGAGTTTGAATGAATATCCAGGATGGGCTGAGAGGTTTAAAACATATGTTCTTGGTCAAAATACGGAACTGTGGATACGTTTCACCACAGATTTCGATCAAGCCATAGAGGTTGCTGCTTCAGAGACTGCGTCATTTGCTGATCTTCCCGAAGATAAAAAGAAAACGTATGATCTGGAAAAGAAAGCATATGCCATTCTCACCCAGGCTTTGAGCAAGGATATTTATCACCAGTTTGTCAGCTTCAAGACAACTAAGAAGTTGTGGGACGGGTTGAAAACAAGAGGAGTAGGAAATGAAGCAACACGTCAGCTGCGTCATGACTTACTCAAGAAAGAATTTGACAGCTTCGCTTGCATGGATAAGGAGTCTCTGGGAGACATGACAAGTCGTTTCTATCACCTGCTTACTGAGTTGAACAATTTTGGAGTTACAACAACTCAAGCAGAGGTGGTGAAGAAGTTTGCTGATGCCTTACCTCCTCAATGGAGTAGTTTCTTGGAAATCCTTAAGTATAACGGAGCGTTGAGAACTACAACTTTTAACGACTTCGTGCAGCTTTTGGAAAACAAGGATCAGGAGGAAACATTGAAGGCGAAGAGAGTTCCATTGCCACAGAATCCAGAAGTGTATTATGGAACTTCCAGCTCTTCGTCTGCAAGAACTGGTTCACATGCTCCAATTCAAACGGCGTTTGTCACAAGTACAGATTGTTTTGGCAATCCAATACAAGTTCCTGTTAAGCCACCTCCCACCACAGACATATTTGGAAATCCAATCCAACCACCTCCACCTCCTCCTGCTCAACAACAACGTGCATGTTATGGAGGAACATCATCTGCTGGTCAACAATCAAAGCCAAGTACAGTACAGCTCGACACTTCAAGCTTCTCCAAAGTCAGTGTAGAAGTAGCCAAGGAACACATGGAGCTACTTAACACTATAGTGAGCGCGTACTGTGGGTTGATAGAAGGTCAGATTGGTAACATTAATCTGACACAGGAAGACTATCGGCAGATAGATAAAGAAGAGATGGACTTGATGGATATCAAGTGGGCCTTTGCAAGTGCTGTAAGAAGAGCAAAGGATTGGATGGAAAGTACTGGAAGAACCAGCTTGGAAAGTAAGCGAGACACCAAGTATGGGTTCGATAAGCAAGCTGTAAAGTGCTTCAACTGTGGTGAACGGGGTCACTTTAAACGGGAATGTGCAAAGCCAGCACAGCATGGAAACCAGAACCCCTTCAGAAACCAGGGCAACCAGCAGAACCAGAACAGAAATAATGAACGTACATTAGTGCCTGTCAACAATCAAGCAAACCGGGCACTTGTAGTTCAGATGGATGAAGGTTGCGACTGGTCAATCCAGTTTGGTGGTGATGCTCCTAATGGTACAGCTTGCTTTGCTCAAGTTGTGAAGGATGTGGTTAGCACCAGTGGTGGAGAATCTTCCGCCAGTGGTGGTGAATCTTCTGAGGATGAAGACTCTTCTGGGTACAGCAGGAGTGTTGATGAAGATTCATCTAGGTCAGGCGATGAGAATATGGGCGAGACATCTGGTGTCTCAGTTGATGCTGATATTGATGAACTTTTGGAAGAAGCTGCAGCAGAAACTCAAAGAAGATCTGTTCTGATGGATCAAGCTGCTTGTACTTCGTCTTCTCTCCATTCAGCCTTTATGGCTAATGTCGACAGTTCTTCAAATCAGGTATGTGTCGATGAACCCATTGCTGTAAACTGTGATAACTGTGATAGCTTGCAGGCTAAATGTGCTGAGTTTGAGGCAAGCATGTCTGAGTTGCAAGCCAAACATGATGCTTTACAAGCTAGTTTGTTTGACTTGCAAGACAAACATGATTCCTTGAATGCTGAGTGGTGTGCATTGCAAAGCAAACACGACGCTTTGCAAGAAAAATATGATGTGACATTCATCCACAATCAGAAGTTGACTGTGGATCTTTCAAAATGCACAGAAGCCAATATGTTTTATGAAAACCATGAAAAGGAATTTAAGTCAATGATTGAGACATTAAAGAAAGACAAAACTGAATTGACTAAAATGGTTTCCAGAAAACAAACGGACATTAATTTGTACATCTCACGTCTTGAGGCAATGCAAAAAGAAATGGTCTGTGTAAAAACGGAAAGTGAGGCAATCCAACTCAAGCTAGACAGCTATTTGAGCTCTAGCTACGTGTTGGATCACATCATTGACGTTCAGAAAGAAAAACGGGATGTCACATGCATAGGATACAAAAAATGTCCACCACCAGTCAGACACAATTATGATGCCATGCCTGATGAGGAGGATAGAGTGTTCTTCGAACCATCTGTTCCTCTTGATGTGAAGGAGTTTGCAGCAGGACTCGGATACCAGAAAGAAGTATCCTCAGATTCGGATGTGTCAGCAGATACATCTGTAACTGCTGAACAGAAACAGGATCCTCCAGTTGAGGTTGAGGATGCTGATTCTTCAGATGATGAATCTGATGATGCTGCTCCAGCAAAGTCTGATGCGGTAGTCAAAAATGAGGACATACCTCTTGAGAATCACATTCTATGTGATCCCCCTGTCACACCCGCTAAGACTGTTGCAACTGAGTCCTCGTCTGAGAAGGAGTCGGAGAGTGTGACCTTGCTGTACACTTTGGTTGGTGATGATAAAATTTACTCAGACAAAGATTTTCCTATTAAGAACGTTAATCAATCCTTAATCGATAAAGTCTTTGAAAATTCGACAAGTAAGTTTTTGGGGAAGAAAGGACCACATGTTACAGTTACACAGTGTCCTCCAATCCCAAAGGCTGAAGTTCGAAAGCAATTTGGCAACAAGAAATTGCCAACAGTGCCAACACAGCAAAATCACACCAAACCCAAAGGTAAAGCACCGGCTCAAGTCCAGAAGAAGCCGAATCAAAAGAAGAAGAAAAATGTTAACTTTGTGAAATCGACGGGAACGGACAAAATTGAAACATTTGAAAATAAATCTAACTTAGATTTTGTCAAGAAAGCTACTGTTTTGAAAAGGAATGAACAAAACAGCTCAAAGCCTAGTACCTCGAGTTCACAAGGTTCAACATCATCGGCTAAGAGAACACATGATTCTTCGAGGTATGTTGAACGAAGATCATGTTTTGAATGTGGAACCATTGGACATATTATTCGTAATTGTCCATATCTTCATAAACTGAAAGAGAAAGTTGATGCTCCCCGTGACCACAATGACCGTAGGCGATCTGTTTCTGTAAAACAAGATCCCCGCCTTGAAAAAGAAAGGGAAAAGAAACAGAAACGCCAACAGGTCAAAAGAATTGAAAAAGCGATTAAAACCGATGTGGTTCAAAAACAACCTGTTTGTGTAAAACCAGATAATTCAAAAACTTCTAACAACAAAGAAGTTAAAGTTTTAAAGAAAAATACTGATGAAACAAAACAGAGCTGGAAACCAAAAACGGTTGTCATATCAGGGGGACCATCACAATTCACCAACCATCAAAGACAAGAAGTTATTGTCATTGATGAAAATGGAAGACCCAAGACCACAATGGCTTGGGTCCCCATCTCCAACTAATTCATTTGAGTTCATGTGCAGGGTGCTTCAGGAGGAACTATCAGTAGTCACTGGATTGTTGATAGTGGGGCATCCAGGCACATGACGGGCGACATGAAGCTTCTCTACGACGTTAAATCTATTAGAGGAGGTTATGTTGCTTTTGCTGGAGATAAAGGTGGATACATAACGGGAGAAGGAATGATATCTAACGGGTTTGTCAGCTTTGACAAGATCAATTTTGTGCAACAACTTGATCACAATCTTCTCAGTGTTTCTCAAATTTGTGACAAGAAATTTTCAGTACACTTTGATGCTAATGGATGTTATGTGCTGAAACCCGGCTTCAAAATTCCAAAAGAATGGATTCTCTTGTCGGCTCCAAGGATAAATGATCTGTACGTCCTTGACATGAGCCAGGCTATTACTACGTCTGCACAAGCAACTTGTTTCGTTTCCAAAGCCACAGAAAAAGACACTATCTCTTGGCACAGACGAATGGGTCACATTCACTTACGCAAAATGAATCATTTGGTTTCAAATGAATTGGTGAATGGTGTTCCCCTCAAAAATTTCCATCTTCAAGACATCTGTGTATCGTGCCAGAAAGGAAAGCAAACAAAGAAGAAGCACCCTACAAAGAAGATCAACACGGTGGCAGTTCCTCTTGAGCGGTTGCACATGGATTTGTTCGGTCCTGTCAAGCACAAGAGTATTCGGGGTGATCAATACTGCCTCGTGGTTACTGATGATTATTCAAGATTTTCTTGGGTTGCGTTCATGGCACACAAGAGTGAAACCTTTGGCATTATTAAAAACTTGATCATTCAGATTGAGAATTTGTATAAGTTGAAGGTTAGGCGGATACGTAGCGACAATGGTACTGAATTTAAAAATCATTCCATGACGGAGTTCTGCACTTCAAAAGGTATTCTTCATGAGTTTAGTGCAGCTTATACTCCTCAACAGAATGGTGTCGCTGAACGTAAGAACCGCACATTGATCGAGACTGCTAGGACAATGTTGGTAGAGTCACAGCTACCCATTCCATTCTGGACTGAAGCTGTGGCCTCTGCATGTTACACATTGAACAGAGTCCTTACAGTCAAAAGACACAACAAGACCTGCTTTGAGCTTCTTCAGAAACGGAAACCAGATTTGTCTTATCTAGAACCGTTTGGAGCTCCATGCACAATCATCGATCCTAATGGAAAGTTTGGGGCAAGAGCAATTGATGGATACTTTCTTGGGTATGCCACCCCTAACTTACGAGTCTGGAATCTAGAGACTAAAAGGGTCGAGGAATGGTCTGAGGTCAGAGTACAAAGGCACACCTTGCCAGTCAAAAATCCGGGTCAACCTTGGATGTTTGAGTACGATGACTTTTTCAATTCGATCAATGTTGAAGTCGTTGAAGAAAATGCTGCGACTAGGATGTTTTTCGAGAGTGACAATGCAACAGTTTCACCGGTGGTTCGTCCGATTCTTGTTAATCAAGAACCATCTTCTTCGGTGAACAATAATTCTCTCAACAATGAGGATTTTCATGATGCAAACGAATTGAACGAATCTTCAGAGGATGATGAATTTCTAGATGCAGATCAGGAAGCTCCTACAACAGCAGTTCATGGTACTTCAGAGGGTACTCCTCCAGTGGATGCCCACAGAACAGCTGAGGCTACTGCATCATCCTCTTCGTCAATTCCGGGTCTTGAATTGGTTGTTGATCTTAACCTCAACAATCTGGGTATAAATGTTCCAGTTCCAGATAATCCAGAAACAAGGATTCATAATACCCATCCTCAACAAAACATCATTGGAAATGTGCAAAGTGGCGTACAAACAAGAAACATGTTGCGAAACAACAACAATGCAGGCTTGTATGCAGCTATTCGAGAATCCGGGCAACAAAACGACTGGTCCTTCGCGTGTTATGTCTCACAAGAAGAACCAAGAACGTGGAAAGAAGCCTTGAAAGATAATGCTTGGGTTGAAGCAATGCAGGAAGAACTGCAACAATTCCAGAAGCTGGGTGTCTGGAAACTAGTAGAGAAACCTGCTGGATACAAGAAGATTGGTACCCGTTGGGTTTTCAAATGCAAAAAGGATGACCGCGGAGTTGTTATCCGAAACAAAGCTCGTTTAGTCGTTCAAGGTTTTCGTCAGATTGAAGGGATCGACTACAACGAAGTCTATGCACCAGTGGCACGTCTCGAAGCAATTCGAATCTTTCTAGCCTATGCGTCCTTCAAAGGATTCAAGGTTTATCAGATGGACGTGAAAAGTGCATTTTTACATGGTGTGGTTGAAGAAGAGGTGTACGTCGAACAGCCTCCAGGTTTTGAAGATCCTATCCATCCCGATCGGGTTTGGTTGCTCAACAAAGCTCTTTATGGTCTTCATCAAGCACCACGAGCTTGGTATGCAACCTTATCTCACTATCTGCTGGAGAACGGTTTTCGTAGAGGTCTTATCGACTGTACTCTTTTCATCAAGGAACAAGATGGAGATCTTCTTCTGGTACAGGTATACGTTGATGACATTATTTTTGGTTCTACTAATGATGTCTTGTGTAGGGAATTCGAGCGCATTATGCAGGATAAATTCGAGATGAGTGCTATGGGGGAAATGACCTTCTTCTTGGGCCTACAAGTACAACAAACGGAGTCTGGGATATTCATCCATCAGACTAAATATGTTGGTGACATCTTGAGCCGGTTCCAGATGTCTGATGCAACGCCCATTGGTACCCCATTGCCAACTAATCACGGAATTACTCCAGACTTGAAGGGAGAAGCTGTTAGCCCTTCTATCTATCGCGCCATGATCGGATCTCTCATGTACCTCACAGCATCAAGGCCAGACATAATGTACCCGACGTGCCTGCTTGCCAGATATCAAGTTAACCCGAAGGCCTCACATCTTGCTGCTGTTAAAAGGATTTTTCGTTATTTGAAGGCATACCCTGACACCGGTCTGTGGTACCCTAGGGATAATAACTTTGAATTGGTAGCTTTCAGTGATTCTGATTTTGGCGGATGCAAAATCGACGGCAAGTCGACAACGGCTGGATGTCAGTTCTTAGGAAATCGCCTAGTCACATGGCAGTGCAAGAAGCAGACGTGTGTAGCTACATCAACATGCGAAGCTGAATACATTGCTGCCTCAAGTTGTTGCTCCCAAGTTCTTTGGATCCAACAACAAATGCGGGACTACGGTTTTGAATTCCTAACTACTCCTATTTACGTTGATAATTCTGCTGCTTTAGATATCACTAGAAATCCTGTGCAGCATTCAAAGACCAAACACATCGAAATCAAATATCACTTCATACGTGATTGCTTTGAGAAAAGGCTAATCGATGTTGTTAAGGTCCACACCGATGACCAACGTGCCGACTTATTTACCAAAGCATTTGACAAATCAAGATTTGACTTTTTATTATTGGTAAACGGCATTAAGGTCAAGCAAGAGTAAAACCAGCATCGGAAAATCATTTTTGTAAATAACTTTGTGTTTTTAAATTTGTCTTAGTTTATTGATTTTAGGGGGAGTAAATCCAAAAATCTGAAAATCCAAAAACATCGAAAAATTTCAAAAACACAAAAACAATAGAAAAACAAAAATGAGTTTCCTGGCGAGCAAAAGAGAAAATGATAGTACATCAGTGGTCTATCCAAACCTCTTTAAACCTTAAATGAAAAACGATAAGCAGCTCTATATAAGATGTATCGGTAGGCTCACAATCATTTTAAAGTGTGCAGGGTGATATAAATCTTAACCGACTGAAGACCAGGTGGGAACCATTCATTGGCATATGGTCTTAGTACCGAAATTTCGTTTGATAGATTGCCGAGGTTCTGAGATATTCGGTCTTTATGCTGCTTATCATCTGGGTATCATGGTTGTATCTTTTACCGAAAAATAACGGGGACGCAAGTCTAGATCTTCCATGATACTATACATACGTGTACATATTGCATACTGCATTCGACCTCAATAAGTGATAAACAATCACATGTCCAAATCAAATAAGTGATAAAATATCACATTTATCCGGGTGTCAAGTTCGTCTCTCTGCTGTACGGAAGTACTGACCTGTTCACGGACTTGCACCTGTGCCCTCATGCATACGAAAATCAAGTTCCTCATCAATAAGTGATTATATCACAAAGGACTTGTTTTCAAATCAAAATAAGTGAGTATCTCACAATTTATACGGTCAAACAGATGATAATCGGTATACTCACTGGTAAGATGAACTCTCGTGCATACCTTGATACGGGAATGTGTCGTGATGTGGATGAACACCGGTCGGTAAGTATAAATCATACATTAACGTATCCTCTAAACATGATTACATCTGATAAGTTGAGCTTAAGTGGACAACAATACCGATAATTGTTATAGGATGCTTATCTTAATGTTAACTAACTGAACAACAAGAGTGTTTTGGCATGACCGTACACTGATATGATTCTCTTACCCTCGAAACTCACAAAAAGAATGTCTGTATATATTTATTTACTGCTTAACTGTTATTATTTCTTTTAAACAGTTTCATCGTTTGGTGCATATCAGCACGACATTAGCGGTGATGTCGTTTGATAACACTCAAAGGATTTTAAATTGTTGTCTTTTAATTTCAAAAATACCAAAAAGATTTTAGGCTTGTTTTAATATAAACTTTATAAAAGCCAAAAAGATTTTATTTCTGCTTTATTTTCGATCGTACGATGTTGGAGCTCAAGTCTTCGTTACCTGAAACCTGACTGAAAACCGAACTGACTAAATCTTCATAAACGGTCAAAATTTGCAGATTTTGAAAGTTAGAATTTAAAATTGATAAATTTATTAAACTTTCAAACTGTCGGACGGTGTTTGATTTTGACATGGTCACTCGTGTGTCATTTGTTTATACTATTCCAAGCAGTTGTTCTCATTACGCGTTTAGATTTCTTGCATGTGCAGATTCTAAAGGCTAGGAGAACATGGTCGATGACAAGCCTTGGAATGAAGACACGACGAGAAGGCGCTCAAAAGATGAAGATGATCGAGTTGCCGCTGGCCATCATCAACACCACAAGGATCTCACTTCATAAAGATAAAGTCTTTTCACGAGCATAACTCAAGGGGGAGCTTATGTTAAGGGGGAGTTTGCCAACACACTTCCTACATGATACGGGTAGTTTGTTGATACACTCTCTACTTTCAAGACGTGAAGACTTTGAAGATCCTCCGACATTGAAGACTTGAAAGGACATCAGAGTCTTGAAGACCTGAAGACCAAAGACCGTCGAAGTTCAAGACGAGTCTACACCTTTAGAAGAACAAGACAAAGCTTAAAGATCAAAGACAAAGCTACAGCCAAGGGGGAGTTTGTTGGTGCACTTGTGTCTGTACTTTGTCTGTATTGGGTCTGTATGTAAACGATGTCCTTAGTAGTCTGTAAGTTGACCAAGTCAACCATCCTCCGGTTTGACTTGGACAACAGTTGAAAGATGTTCTGATCGAAGGATAGCCTCGAAGGATACACCTGATCCTTCGAGGTGATCGAAAGATATGGTTCGACCATGGTTCGACCATTAGACCTCGAAGGATGATCCTTCGAGGTCCATGCTGATCTTTCGTGTAACATGTGGTCGACAGATGATCCTTCGGACCATCTGTCGAATCCTTCGACCAGACCTGCTGAGCTGGGTATATATACCCATGCATGTGTTGAGTGTGAGTTAGTTCTGAAGTTCTGCCATTTTCACACACCCGAGAGATAGAAGCTTAGAGAGCATTCTGCCCAGAACTCACTCACACACTTAGAGAGTTTATAGAACACTTCTGTAAACATTGAGCTTGTAACCGAAACCCTCATTGCATTAATACGACTAGTGTTAATCGGTGAATCTTTGTGTGTTTGTTTCTCTACTTGCTACTAACTCGGTTTGCTTGCTAGCTTGGATTCCGCACTCGCTAGTAGGTTTGTATAACAAGGTTTAGGTTCGTAATCCTCCGCGAAAAGGGACCTACAATTATAGATGAGGAATATCGTGTATATGAATTGGATTTGTGTAGATGGTTGATAGGATTAAAATCGAATTCTAATTATATGTATCAGATAATTGAGAAAACTAATGTTGTATTTAACTGTTTGATTTTGATTCCGATTTTCATGTTGATGTTGGTTTTGGTTTTGGTTTGATGTGGAAGGAATGGAAAGTTTTGATATTATGGAAGAATAGAGGAATATCTTCCAGATTTTTAGTATAAACAAAGTCACCGTAAATATTCAATAATTTACAATTGTTTATATAAACCCTATGAATGTTTGACGTTGTTGGATGACCAGAGTAACAATGAAATACGTTATGATTGAAATTAGTTATGGACGTTGAATGCTAGGATTTGTTAGAGTTGTGTAGTTTTGTTCTCATAGGAGTAGCTTTGATCTAGATTTTTAATTAAGAAATAATGGATTTTAATAATCCCAACTATTAGCTGTTGTTGGCCGGCAATGGTCCCAATTTTAAAAGTAACCAGTGGTGGTCCCACCTTTTCACATATTGTAAACCAATGGACCTTTGTTAATAGAAAAGGAAAATGGGACAAACAGAAATTAAGGTTCTGTTTGTAAAAGTCCACTGATTTACAATATGTGAAAAGGTGGGACCACCACTGGTTATTTTTTAAGTTGGGACCGTTTCCCGCCAAAGGCTAATAATTAGGATTATTAAAATCCAATATTCCTTTAATTAATACTTTCTTTAGAGAACTAAGAGTTGTATGTATTCTTGTGCTTTTCAATTTTTTTCTCCCAAGTGAAGACCCATTCGTTTTTCCATAAAAAAATGATAGAATTGAGATCAACCCTTTCCATTTTTTTGTTCCTTCTTTTATGCTGAATTATACACTTTACATGTAGTTTTAATGAGGCCCTGCTTGTTTTTATTTCTGTTGAATAATGTGTACGCTTGTTCTGGTTAAAGAGGTTAAAATATATACTTACTTTTTCCAGCTTAATAAATTTTTTTTCTATGTGATCTTAACACCTTGACTTGGGACAACGTAAGTCTAATGGGCTTTTATAAAGCCAACTTGAGTGACCATGCTGATGTATTTTGTTAGTATATCAGCTAGAGTATGTCAAACCATTCTATGGCAAATTCTTTCATGATACAAAGCTAGTGTTATTTTGACAGCTCCATTGAGTAAGTGGGAGGTATTCTCTAACAATTCGAGCAAGGATAAGAGTTCTAGAAAACCTAATAAGCTCAAATACCATGCTAAAAAAGATAAGTATCTTGTCAAACAGAGAGATGAATTCAGAAAGGCGAACTGAATCAAAAGGTGAAAAACAAAATTCTCCTGAGCTTGATCGATTGATTGACGATGATGTGGCAATTCTTGCTGGTGAGTATGTGATGTAAAAGAGAGAGCCAGCAACAACACATGCTGATTTAGTGTATGTTCATGAATCCGGACCGAAACCATGATTAGTGAGTGATTATGTTCAAGACATGAGAGATTAGAGACAAATAAACAACTTCTTTGCATTAATCCCGTTGTATAAAATTACAAAGCGGCCCGATTATAAGATAATCGAACAATACCAAAGGAGTATACATCCAGGGAGAGACCAAGTGGTGATCTCTCCCCCAAACACTAAGACTTTCCACTAAACTCTCTGCACTCTCACAAAGAGCTCTCTCTCTCTCTCTCTCTCTCTCTCTCATTTGCAAATGAACCAAAGGGTTGCTATTTATAGCCACACCCCTTTGTCTTGCAAACACACACGGTCAAACAAATAACCCTCTCGTTTGACCACTTCAAACGAGCGGGTGAATACACGTTCGTTTGACCGTTTCACTAACTATTACATAATCAGCATAAAATAAAACTAATTTATTCCAACAACATCGGACACGAAAACTGCACCAACAAATTCCCCCTTGTCCGTTGCTGCCGAATGCTGAAAATGCAAATGCAATCTATCTTCAGTCAAATATTTGTTGATGTCATCTTCTCTATGTTAACAAATTCCCCCTTGACCAATGATCCAGGTAAGTAGTATCTTCACTTGAATCTTCATACCAAACCCTTGAAGCTTTTCATATAGCATTTCCCCCTCAAAGTACGTGTATCCGGTTGGGTGTTGTGCAATTTCCTCGCAAGGCTAAATTGACCGATCTTCCGCTAATCTTCCAATACTCCAACTCCAACTGGCATTTGATAAGGGTTCCATTCTTTAAAACTGCATCAAGTCTTGATCTTGTCATAAGAGCTCCATTTCATTCAAGCATACTACATAGGTAGAGATTTCTGGTGAACTGTCTTCTGTAAACCATCTTTGTGGAATCGACCAAGTAATGCACTTTGATCTTCAGCATCAACACTCAGGAAGTCAGCTAGACCGAGTATATCACTTGCAAGCTCAACCAGCATGCTTAGTTGAACTACATCCAGATCTCATTGTCTCGCCTTTGTGAAGTTGACCAAGTAATGCACTACGGATTTTCAGCATGAGTACTCAGGATGTCAGCTTGACCAAGTACATTGTTTGTAAACTCAACGAATTGAATTACACCCAGATCCCTGTAAAATCTCATAAAGATTCCCCAGGTCTTCAGTGAACAGCGCTTTGAAACTACTGTAGACTTTAGAAACCTGTATGTTTCCATGCAAAACCCTTCACGCTGGCTGGAGAATTAATTAAAATCCTCAATTATGTGTTTGTGCAAAACATTCCTCGCAGAACCTTTGGTATCACCAGAAAAACACAAACTCCACCACCTGTGATTGCGTTTAGAAATTTACCGAAGAAATTCCAGAACATATGAAAATTTTTATCCCCCCACTACTTTGGTAAAATCTCCAAACCTTAACAAATTCCCTCCTCTGAGCGGAACTGTCGTCAACTTCACTAAACAAATTCTCTCTACTGAGCAGAATCTGCTAAACATTCACGGTTTTTCTAAAAATCATGAAAGAAACTTTCTTCTTTACATATTCTAGTTGATAATGAAAGTCCCCTAGCCCCGTAGGATCCGACTTGTATCCCCCCAAAGTTCTGCTAACACCTAATCTAAAAGCTTCCATCCTAGGCATAACTCTTCGACTTTGTGAACTCGTTATGACCGGTCTTGGCTCTCTAGGTTCCTCCAATCGTTACCAAATGCGAGAATATGACAATAAACAAAATTCTTTCGCGCATTTACGCACATCGATAACAAAAACAAATTTTCACATGCGGAAGAAAATATACCGTTTTTGGCCCATAATAGTCGCGTCACCAATTTTGACATTTGCATCGGTAACCGTGACTTCCCCATGTTTAACAAAAATCAAGTTTTCATCATGCCTTCATCATCCCGCGCGCTTCCGAACCCGTACGAATTTGACGTTGAAAATTAACTCAAATATCTTTCGTTAACACCCGACCCCACTTAGCAACTCACGAATAGAGACGGGTCTACGACTCCATGTCTCATCATTGTCAACACTCAAGAATAATAGGCCCAATAAACTATTTTATCGTTTCCTTAAACCTAAACTTCAAGTGACACTTCAGCAGCGACCTTACTCCTTTAACCCTACGAAAATATTCTCCATACAAATCGAAAACCCAGTTGTGAGCATGTCAGGGCAAGCCCATGAATAACATTCTCATCAATCATCTGAGACTTCCATGCGTGGCCCATTAAAATACTTTTAACACCAATCACTTATGGACCGACTAGGAAGTTTATGGGCCACATGGAGATCAAGGGCCACTAAATATGACAAGTAATTAAATAAACTGTTGTAACCCACGAAGACCTACTGGCCCAGGAACACTACAAGTCTAGGGCCACTAACTTGGGCCGACAAACACTAAAGTACGAAGACTTATTGATTCTTCGTTGTTTGAATAAATTAATCTTTTTACTGTTTGGTCCCACGAAAACCTGAAGTGTTGAAAGTCCACGAAGACCTGAAACTGCGTCAGTGGATTTGAATCTTCGTCCACAAGAAGGAGTCTTTGTCGCTTATGCATTCTTCGTCACAAGGATTCTTGGTCGACATCAATCCTTGACCAACAATGGAGTCTTTGACAAAGGAGACTCTTCGTCACAATGGAGTTGGACGAACAATGGAGGCTTCGTGACTAAGAGTGTTTGTCACCTGAGGAGTCTTCATGGATATCAGTGAGTCTTCGCCGGAATAGACATGGACGGACATTGAGGCAGTTTTCGTCGCATCAGGGATTCTTCGTCATCATTTTCGACGAACAGTGGAGTCTTCGGCAAAGAAGACTCTTCGTAATAAATGGGTCTTCATGGGGAGAGACTCTTCGTCCAATAAGGAGTCTTCGTTGGGGAGTCTTCGCCAAGGAAGGGTTCTTCGCTGGTCACTTTTGGGTCCAGATCTGAAGAAGCCCTATCATCTCTTAACAGCCGCCACCAGACATCAAGAACACAACAAATTATTTACATGCAAATCCGATGAAAAGGCTTCAAAACAAGATGAAAACTTGATTTTCTGGTGTGAAACAACAAACTCAACCTTCGGTAAGAACCGATTCACTTCAGATCTGTATATCTCGGTCCAAATCCGGGTTTTCTTCATGGTTCCACTGGTTCCACTATTTTACATCTTGAACAAAAATCACAAACATCACAAATCTAGAGCATATGTGACTTAGCAAACTGTTAGATTCACTAAAACGGACCTGGTTGATGATGTTGATGACAAGAGATGGTGGACAGAAGGGCAAGTTCTGGTTCTGATGTTTGATAAACTAACGGAAACGAGTACCACGTTTTAAATTGTCGTCTCGCAGCGTCGCGCGGGTTTTCGACTGGTATATATATATATATATGTATATGTAGAGGGAGAGAGAGAGAAAGTGTAAAATACAATAGCCCTTAACGTGCGACCAGTACGCGACAAAAAAATAACATGCGTAATTGTTGATACAACATGGTGATTAGTGTTCATTTCAATTAGCCTAGGATTAATCAATTTCATCCAATTCATCGAATTAGCCTAGGATTGATCAGTTTCAGTTCAAATTGGCCATTGTTCGGTCAATTTCATCGAATTGTGTTCAAATTCATCTTTGATTTTGAAAATTGTCATAAAAAATGACGACTCAAACAATGATCGTAGAACAGAGGATGCAAGTCCATGACAAAGCTTTGATTCGATTGGAGTCAGAGGGCGGTAACAAAGGCTTCAGATCGTAGAACAGGGGATGCGATTTTTGAACCGGGAGTTAGGGCATGCGTGATTATAGGTATATAACGTGCGTGATTTATGTTTCCAACATGCGTGATTAGGGTTTTTGAGTTTTATAACTTGCGTGATTTTCAAATGAACCTACGTAATTATAGGTCGTACAGGTCGTACGTTAAGAGCTATTGTACGTTAACCTTCCTCTATATATAAATACATATATATATATATATATATATATATATACATACATTTTATAGGTCGTACTGGTCGTGCGTTAAGAGCTCTGCCCCTTGCACTGTTGTCGCCATTGTTGTTGTTGTTTCAAGTGCCATGATTATTGTTGTTACAGTTTTGGTTCAACTGAGGGCAATTCTTCCTCATGTGCCCCATTGCTCTGTACTGATAGCATCCACGGTTGTTTCCCTATTGCTGCTACTGTGGTCGGTTTTGCCTTGCTGGGTACAGGCTTCTACAGTCCTTAGCCTCATGCCCCAGTTTGTCGCATCGTTGACAGCGATTGTTCTCACACGACCCATTGTGGTGCCGATTGCACTTGTTACATTTGGGTCGGTTTTCTTGGTAACCACCATGTGGTTGAGGACCTTTGTTGTTCTCGAACTTTCTTTGCTGAGCTGGTGTTTGTGTGGGATTTGCATCTTTGCCATGGTTGTCATCCCATTTGCGATTGTTACCTCCTGATGTATCGGCAGTAGCACTGATTTGTTTAGGCAGCTTGCCCTGTTCCACAGCTTGATCAGTGAGATAGTATGCCAGACGAATAACTTGTTGGATCGTGGGGAGATTAGCTGAAGTCACCAGACTTTGAATTTCGGGAACCAGACTCCTGAGATACAACTCGATTCTTCAATAAGCAGGTTGTGACATGTTGGGACATAGAGCAGCATAGTCATTGGATCGCTTAGTATACGTCTCGATTTCAGATCCAACCATTTTCATCTCGTAGTACTCATTCTCGAGCTTTTGAATGTCATCCCTATGACAGTACTCTTCTTTGATCAGATTCCTGAACTCGCTCCAAGGAGTAGCATTGGCATCCGCCAACCCGAGCATCTGAACTTGTGCTTTCCACAAAGCGCCTTTCCTTCAAGCGTACCAGTAGCAAACTTCACCCAATTAGCAGAAGGACATTCACACACAGCAAACACATATTCGACCTTCTCAATCCAGTGTAGAAGGCCTATGGCTCCTTCAGTGCCATTAAAGGTAAGGGGTTTAGAGTCCATAAAAGTTTTTAAAGTGCACACGCGGGGTTTAGTGGGTGCAGGTTGACCTGTCGCGTTAGACGAAGCAAACCAAGTTAAGAACGATAGGACAATTCGAGAGTAGGATCTAAATATCCTAGAATGAAAATTTTACCTCGAGGATGGGTTGCCAAACCCTCAGCCACAACGTCATCAGGTTTGTTAGCTGATCCTGGGTCATGTTAATGTTGCCTCTTCCGTGTCTGCTCATTGTCTTCATTTCCAGAAAACACAGTATGAGAATGACGCCGTAGTGTCATAAGAATAAGTAGAAGGAGGATTGACCATTGCACACAAGTACACACATATATATAGCTTAGCACACAAGTACATATACCATCACAATATGCACCAAATAAGTAACAAGGAAACACATGCCCGAGCTGTCACACCCCCAAATTTCCACCTAGGGCATGTCCCTAATGGAGATGCAACGATCCAACAAAGAGCCACCAATCATATCAAACACAAGTTATAATGTATTGAAATACCCAATTGAAAGAAATGTATCGTTTGAAAAGTTAAACCAAAACCAAAGTATTGAGCGGAAGCATAAATGTATAAGCGTATAAATGTATGAAAACCAAATCAATATAATTGTTTATTATGACCACAACCAATCCAGCAGCATCAGACGGCAAGCTCCCAAGTTCCTTCAATAATTACCTACAAGCATGTAAACAAGTGTGTCAGACTACGCTGGTGAGTTCAAGGTTTGTGTTTGTTTACCAAGTTGTGTTACCGATCATGTGAGTAAAACAGTTTACAAGACGATATGTTGTTTGTTGTTATGATGTTTGATGTTTCGATGTTGTTATTACTCGATTACCGAATGGCCATATGATATGTGATTGCCAACCCCAATGCCTCTATCAAAGCATTGGTCATGTTTTAAGGTAATTAGTTCATGCCCGTTCTCCTCGAACGTCGTGAGGGTGCCAAACCTAATAGCGCTATCAACTAATAACCCCCGTTGCCCTACAAGCAACGTGCCGGTAGATATTGTGGTCTTACAATGATAGAAAACTGAGTACGATAACCAACATCCCATTACACATGCATTCCCCCTCGGAACGTTACCCATTATCCTTCCCTGGGATCCATGCTTGAGAAAGAGCAATGAACTCACCTTTGGTTTGCTCGGTAAGACTTAGTTAATTGTTTGTCAAAGGATTACACACGTCCTACCACAGTTACCAACATAATCAGTTTCGGGTGCCCAAAATCCTCATGTTACACGTACAAATAGTTCATGCATTCCTTATTCACATAATGTACCATTATATTACATATAGCACGCACGTGTAACTCATGTCATACTAGTTAACCTATCTATCAACCCAGTGCCACCAACTATTTACTTAGTAGGAACTCAGTTCATAAGGGGATTCATCTCCTAGTTTTATATTTACAAAACATTTAGCACTTAACTCCACAACACAAGAACATGCCAATTAATAAGATTAATAACTTGCAGATTACTATGCCATTTAGGCTTGGTACGGCCCACTTAACAAATGAGACCCAATAACAAATGAGACCCAATGTCCATTTAATTAAAAGAAACAATGAAATCAAGTAATTCAAAATAAAAAAACGAAACAGTTTAGTTTTGTTCGTGTATTTGTGGCCCAAACGACCAGGCCTGCTATAGCATCTAGTAACCTGTTCGTCCCATTCCTAAATCAGTTAGACTCCTTTTGCTTATTAGACACAAAGTTCAAATAGAAGTCTAAAGGAGTATAGCTATAAAGCCTTATGGTAGTTCAAAACTGGAAGCATGATAGTGTTCTATACCGACTTGTTAATGTATCAAAATAATGAAATTCGATACATTACTGATATTCGATCCCGGGCACCCCAATACCCGGCCCACCTGCTGTACAGCCCAACAAAACAGAGAAAAAATAAAGTGCACTAAATCATTTGTTCTAATTGGACCCCTTAAATGGCAGATTATCCTTATGTTATTGGACCTTTGTTTTAATTGGACCACTCAACTAATTTATTCATTAAATTATCATCTATCGATGCAGCATGATAATATTACTAGATTGTAGGAAGTCAATTAATATTCTACCTATTTGTGTTTAACTAGAACTAGTTATCAAGTTCAACAAGTAATCGCCAATCAATCATTCGTACAATCATATACCCACAATACTCATCGCATCTATGGTTATATCAACAACAATACATCATCATTTAATGCCTTTTCTATTAATATCTTGGACTACTTCTGACACACACATGGCGGTCACGTTCAATGCCAAACATATCCATCCTAACCAAACCATTATTCTACAAATCCAATGAACCGACACAATCTGACAACATGCAATATTAACAAGAAGAATATTCAACCATCATATTCAACAACAAGAATATTAACACTAACTGATATATTGACGAATCAAGGTGCTATCTCGATCGGGGGGGGGGGGTCTTCTACCAAGATCGTGCGATCAGGTAAGCAACAGGGTTTGTTCGTTGGTTATAAGTTAATCCAATTATAAGGGAGTAGGTTACGTATACTTGTTAGTCAAGGAAGTCTAATAGCCAAAGTTTTGGGGCGGTTTAGGTTGCTAGCCGAAGGGATGAGCAAGTAATGGGCTCAAGCCCAATCCATTTAATCCATCGAGGAATCAGGGAGGGAAGTTGTGTGATGCTTGGGAATTATGAAGTTATAAATAAAATGCACATGCTATCAAGTTGCAATTCAAGGCACATGGTTGTTCGATTCTAAAATACAATCCGAAGCTCAGGTTGTCTAGTGATCGACTACAGGTGCGGCCCTAGATTAGTGGCCCAATACTAACAACGTTATTATGTGTTACCTAGCCAAGTCATTCTATAATTAGCTTAACGAAGCTATCATAAATTAGAATATTAACGCGAAGATGAGAGATAATAAAGAGTTAAGATCACAGTATTCAACGTTGCTAACCTCAAGGGTTCGAGTTGTCACATCATCCCCAACTTGAAAGAAATTTCATCCCGAAATTTGGCAAGTAAGCACAGAGAAATGAGGTGAGAAATCAGGATTGTTGCGGGTTCTGCTCGGTTGTGACATCATCCCCAACTTGAAGAGGAATCTCGCCCCGAGATTCACCAGTTTTGCTTGACTCGGCTTTGTCTTTTGGAAAAAGGTGGGGATACTTGAGCTTCATCTGATCCTCGCGCTCCCACGTGAACTCCGGTCCACGTCTTGAGTTCCAACGAACTCTAACGATGGGAATACGACTGTGTTTACGCACTTTGACCTCACGGTCCATGATCTCGATGGGTTCTTCAACAAACTGTAACTTGTCGTCGATTTTTAACTCTTGAAAAGGTACCGCTAATGGGTCGTCAGCATAACACTTCTTTAACTGTGATACATGAAATACGTCGTGAACATTACCCAGCTCAGTAGGTAACTCCAACCTATAAGCC
Source organism: Helianthus annuus (assembly GCF_002127325.2). Lineage (NCBI taxonomy): Eukaryota > Viridiplantae > Streptophyta > Magnoliopsida > Asterales > Asteraceae > Helianthus > Helianthus annuus. The sequence continues at coordinate 17,547,386 of NC_035434.2, forward strand.
ACCTTACCGATACGCTCAAGAACTTTAAACGGCCCAACATAACGTGGGTTCAGCTTGCCACGCTTCCCAAAGCGTACAACCCCTTTCCACGGTGAGACTTTCAGCATGACGCGGTCATTTACTTCGAACACTACCTCTTTGGCACGCTTGTCCGCATAGGCCTTCTGGCGGTCACGAGCAACTGCCATACGTTCTCCGATTTTCACAATCATAACTGAAGTTTCGAGTACAATCTCAGGACCTGTGATCTGACTATCACCCACCTCAGCCCAGCAGAGGGGTGAACGACACTTCCTCCCATACAGTGCCTCAAATGGTGCCGCTTTGATACTGGTGTGGTAGCTGTTATTGTAGGAAAACTCTACCAACGGCAAGTGCTTCTCCCATCCTTTCCCAAAATCAATAACGCATGCCCGCAGCATATCCTCTAGTGTCTGAATAGTGCGCTCACTTTGACCATCCGTTTGTGGATGATAAGCCGTGCTCATATCGAGACGTGAGCCGAATGACTTATGCATGGCCTGCCATAACTCTGAAGTAAAACGAGGATCTCGATCAGAAATAATAGAAGTCGGCACCCCGTGCCTAGAAACCACCTCTTTAAGGTACACTGCTGCGAGCTGCGAATACTTATCTGTCTCCTTGATTGCTAGGAAATGTGCTGACTTTGTGAGACAGTCGACAATCACCCATATAGTATCGTTCCCTGCCTGTGTTCTAGGTAACCCCGTAACAAAATCCATAGCGATCTGTTCCCTTTTCCACATAGGTATCTCCGGCTGCTGAAGTGGTCCCGAAGGCTTCTGGTACTCTGCCTTGACCCTAGCACAGGTCAAACACTTACTCACGTAGGTGGCAATAATAGCTTTCATGTTCGGCCACCAATACAAAACCTTGAGGTCCTGGTACATCTTATCAGACCCTGGATGGATAGAATATTGTGACTTGTCTGCTTCGTCCATCACAAGTTCCCGAAGATCACCAAATGAAGGAACCCATATCCGTTCCATGAAGTAGTAGATATTGTCAGACCGTTGCTCGAACTTCTTCTTGTGTAGCCCTCGTAATCCTTCGGCTTCGATATTTTCTTCCTTTAACGCTTCAATCTGAGCTGAACGAATCCGGGCAGGTAAATCAGAGTGAATAGTAAGCTGTAGGGCACGAACACGCTTCTGTTTCGGTTCCTTGCGACTAAGGGCATCAGCTACAACATTAGCTTTACCCGGATGATACTTGATAGCACACTCATAATCATTAAAAAGCTCGACCCAACGACGTTGCCGCATATTCAATTCCTTCTGGTCGAAGATATGTTGAAGACTCCTGTGATCGGTATAGATGGTACACTTGGTACCGTACAGGTAATGCCTCCAAATCTTCAACGCAAAGACTACGGCTCCTAACTCCAGGTCGTGTGTCGTATAGTTCTTCTCGTGTACCTTCAACTGTCGAGAAGCATAAGCTATCACCTTGTCTCGCTGCATCAACACGCAGCCGAGACCCTGAATAGACGCATCGCAATAAACCACAAAATCTTCAGTACCTACCCTCTGGTAGAGATAAAATCGGCGCGCTGCACAACTTCTGCTTTAAGAGCTGAAAAGCTTCTTCCTGGTTCGATCCCCAAGAATAAACAACTTTCTTTTGAGTCAGGGCGGTGAGGGGTTGAGCAATCTTAGAAAAATCCCGAATAAACCGACGATAATATCCCGCAAGACCAAGAAATTGACGCACCTCCGAAGGATTCTTTGGTGCCGCCCAATTTCGAATAGCATCGATCTTGGCAGGATCCACATGAATACCCATTTCGTTAACGATGTGCCCGAGAAAGTGTACTTCCCGAATCCAGAAGTCACACTTAGAAAACATTGCATACAACTGCTCCTTCCTCAGGAGCTCCAAAATAAGACGAAGATGGCGCTCGTGGTCTTCCTTGTTCTTGGAGTAGATCAATATGTCGTCAATGAAAACGATAACGAAGTCGTCAAGGTAAGGTTTGCACACGCGGTTCATGAGATCAATGAAGACCGCTGGTGCGTTGGTCATCCCAAATGGCATAACCAGAAATTCATAGTGGCCATACCGCGTTCGAAAAGCTGTTCGAGGCACATCCTCCTCTCTAACCCGTACCTGATGATATCCTGACCTCAAGTCATTCTTGGAATAGAAACTTGACCCTTGCAGCTGGTCAAACAAGTCGTCAATGCGTGGTAAAGGATAACGATTCTTGATCGTCACCTTGTTGAGCTCGCGATAGTCGATGCACATACGAAAAGACCCGTCCTTCTTCTTCACAAATAATACAGGGGCTCCCCAAGAAGAAGAGCTAGGACGAATGAAACCCCTGTCTAGTAACTCTTGAAGTTGATTCGATAATTCTTGCAACTCTCCTGGTGCAAGACGGTATGGAGCACGAGCAATCGGTGCTGCTCCTAGCTGGAGTTCAATCTGAAATTCTACCTGACGATGTGGAGGTAAACCAGGGAGCTCTTCAGGAAAAACATCAGGAAACTCTCGAACAACCGGAAGGTCTTCGAGTTTCCTCTCGTCAGTCTGGGAGTCAGTAATAAGGGCCAAGAGGGAAGGATAGCCCTTACGTAGACAACTTAGAGCCTTCATGGCTGAGATAATACCTACTGTAGCACCGCTACGATGACCCTGAACCGATAAAGATTCACCACTAGCAAGGGGAATACGAACGACTTTCTCCTTGCAGAGAATTTCCGCCTGATATTTGGATAACCAATCCATTCCAACAACTACATCGAAGCTTCCGAGAGTGACAGGAAGTAGGTCAATGTCAAATACTTGACCTAAGAGATCTAATTTGCAACCCATGAGGACATGAGACGCTTCAATAGTTTTACCATTTACTATTTCCACTACATGCTTAACAACAAGAGGTGTAGGACTCAATCCTAGACGACTACTGAACCCCGTAGACACATAACTCCAATCGGCACCCGAATCAAATAAAATAGAAGCAAAAACACCATTCACAGAGAACGTACCAGTAACTACATTGCCGTCGTTCCGAGCTTCGCCAGCTCCAATAGTAAATCCACGCCCACGCGCCACGTTGCCCCCATTGTTCCCATCATTGTTCCCCGCGTTGTTACCACCTATATTCTGTTTCAATTGTGGGCAATCCCGCTTCATATGTCCCTCAGCCCCACACTGATAACATCCTTTTCTAAACCCCTGACCCTGCTGAGATTGCTGCCCTTGCTGTCTCTGGTTCGGCTGAGTCCGTTGCTGCTGCTGTTTTGGCTGAGGAGCCCTACAATCCTTGGCCTCATGGCCTACCTTGTCGCACCTACGACAAACTCGAGCACACTGCCCATAATGATGAAACCCACATTTGCTACACTGAGGCTTCTTTCCCACATAAGAACTCTGATTTTGATTCACTGAGGATGTTTGGCTAAAGCTGCGAGTACTGCCAGTGTCTGTCTTCTTTTGGGGCTGAATCGAGTGGGACGCCTTGTCCATGTCACCCCACTTGCGTTTACTATCAGTGACAAGAGTAGTGGCTGTGGTGGTGGCAGCAGTAGCTTTAGAAACACGCGGTGGTAGCGAGTTGCTTTCCACCTCCTGATCAATAATCTTGTGAGTCAACCGGACAATCTGGGTTAAGTTATTGAGGTTTGCAGCAGTAACCAAACCCTTCACTCGTGGAGGCAACCCCTTGATGAATAATTCAATTCTTCGAGACATAGGTCGAGACAAATTCGGACACAAGTCAGCCAACTCATACGACCGCTTCACATGTGCTTCAACCTCAGATCCCACCAGTTTCAGATCGTAATACTCGTTTTCTAACTTCTGTATCTCATCACGAGGACAGTACTCCTCCCTCATCAATTCTTTAAAGTCGTCCCAAGTAGTAGCGTTTGCCGCCTCGATACCCAACAGCTGAACCTGGGCATTCCACCAGGTCAGGGCACCATCCTCGAGAGTGCCTGTAGCATATTTCACGCGGTCTCCCACGGGACAGTTGCACATAGCGAACACTGACTCAGCTTTCTCGAACCACCTCAATAGTCCCACAGCCCCTTCAGTCCCACTGAAGGTCTGTGGCTTACAATCCATGAATGTCTTGAACGTGCAGGCAGGCTGGTTGTTCGGGCGCGCTGGGTGAAAGAAGATACAATACAGGAGTAAGAGTTGTGTACACGATACAGGATTAAAAGTGTTTGGTACAGTTCATACCAGCTTGGTAGGCTGCCAGAGCCTCAGCCACACGTGTGTTTATCAGATTTGTTAACTCAGCCTGAGTCATGTTGATGCTACCACGTCCGTGTCCTCGTCCACTCATGTTTCTATATATGGAAATGAACTAATTTAGGAGTCGAAAACGAGGAAAGTGTTCAGGTTTATCACGTTAGGAACGATTAACTACCATGTTCATACACAAGCAGGGAAGAAACCCTCTTACACTCGTTAAGCCTCATTGGGATTTGCATGCACCACGCGTTATTATTATGTGTGCACCCATGATAATAAGGCGGTTTGCATGCTCCTCTCGATGCTTCTTAACTTATGTTTGAAGTTTCTCCCACCCCAATCAACACAAAATATGCACTACCAACAAGATTAGGATTTACTAGATGCAAGTGTTATGTTACACTATCAATGTGTCATGATGCCTACCATGCCGTATCGTGTATGCTATAAATATAGTTACGTTTACTAGGCATATAATGCGTAAACTAATGAGGAACGAACCTTGCAATCTGAAGCTGAGTGTCATGGTCATCGTTTGGATCAATTAGGTTATAGTCTGGTTTTATGAAAACATTTTAAAACCGAGTTCTCTATAACCAGTGGCTCTGATACCAAACTGTTACACCCCCAAATTTCCACCTAGGGCATGTCCCTAATGGAGATGCAACGATCCAACAAAGAGCCACCAATCATATCAAACACAAGTTATAATGTATTGAAATACCCAATTGAAAGAAATGTATCGTTTGAAAAGTTAAACCAAAACCAAAGTATTGAGCGGAAGCATAAATGTATAAGCGTATAAATGTATGAAAACCAAATCAATATAATTGTTTATTATGACCACAACCACTCCAGCAGCATCAGACGGCAAGCTCCCAAGTTCCTTCAATAATTACCTACAAGCATGTAAACAAGTGTGTCAGACTACACTGGTGAGTTCAAGGTTTGTGTTTGTTTACCAAGTTGTGTTACCGATCATGTGAGTAAAACAGTTTACAAGACGATATGTTGTTTGTTGTTATGATGTTTGATGTTTCGATGTTGTTATTACTTGATTACCAAATGGCCATATGATATGTGATTGCCAACCCCAATGCCTCTATCAAAGCATTGGTCATGTTTTAAGGTAATTAGTTCACGCCCGTTCTCCTCGAACGTCGTGAGGGTGCCAAACCTAATAGCGCTATCAACTAATAACCCCCGTTGCCCTACAAGCAACGTGCCGGTAGATATTGTGGTCTTACAATGATAGAAAACTGAGTACGATAACCAACATCCCATTACACATGCATTCCCCCTCGGAACGTTACCCATTATCCCTTCCCTGGGATCCATGCTTGAGAAAGAGCAATGAACTCACCTTTGGTTTGCTCGGTAAGACTTAGTTAATTGTTTGTCAAAGGATTACACACGTCCTACCACAGTTACCAACATAATCAGTTTCGGGTGCCCAAAATCCTCATGTTACACGTACAAATAGTTCATGCATTCCTTATTCACATAATGTACCATTATATTACATATAGCACGCACGTGTAACTCATGTCATACTAGTTAACCTATCAACCCAGTGTCACCAACTATTTACTTAGTAGGAACTCAGTTCATAAGGGGATTCATCTCCTAGTTTTATATTTACAAAACATTTAGCACTTAACTCCACAACACAAGAACATGCCAATTAATAAGATTAATAACTTGCAGATTACTATGCCATTTAGGCTTGGTACGGCCCACTTAACAAATGAGACCCAATAACAAATGAGACCCAATGTCCATTTAATTAAAAGAAACAATGAAATCAAGTAATTCAAAATAAAAAAAACGAAACAGTTTAGTTTTGTTCGTGTATTTGTGGCCCAAACGACCAGGCCTGCTATAGCATCTAGTAACCTGTTCGTCCCATTCCTAAATCAGTTAGACTCCTTTTGCTTATTAGACACAAAGTTCAAATAGAAGTCTAAAGGAGTATAGCTATAAAGCCTTATGGTAGTTCAAAACTGGAAGCATCTAGTAATGTATTTAACCAGATAGTGTTCTATACTGACTTGTTAATGTATCAAAATAATGAAATTCGATACATTACTGATATTCGATCCCGGGCACCCCAATACCCGGCCCACCTGCTGTACAGCCCAACAAAACAGAGAAAAAATAAAGTGCACTAAATCATTTGTTCTAAATGGACCCCTTAAATGGCAGATTATCCTTATGTTATTGGACCTTTGTTTTAATTGGACCACTCAACTAATTTATTCATTAAATTATCATCTATCGATGCAGCATGATAATATTACTAGATTGTAGGAAGTCAATTAATATTCTACCTATTTGTGTTTAACCAGAACTAGTTATCAAGTTCAACAAGTAATCGCCAATCAATCATTCGTACAATCATATACCCACAATACTCATCGCATCTATGGTTATATCAACAACAATACATCATCATTTAATGCCTTTTCTATTAATATCTTGGACTACTTCTGACACACACATGGCCGTCACGTTCAATGCCAAACATATCCATCCTAACCAAACCATTATTCTACAAATCCAATGAACCGACATAATCTGACAACATGCAATATTAACAAGAAGAATATTCAACCATCATATTCAACAACAAGAATATTAACACTAACCGATATATTGACGAATCAAGGTGCTATCTCGATCGGGGGGGGGGGGTCTTCTACCAAGATCGTGCGATCAGGTAAGAAACAGGGTTTGTTCGTTGCTTATAAGTTAATCCAATTATAAGGGAGTAGTTTACGTATACTTGTTAGTCAAGGAAGTCTAATAGCCAAAGTTTTGGGGCGGTTTAGGTTGCTAGCCGAAGGGATGAGCAAGTAATGGGCTCAAGCCCAATCCATTTAATCCATCGAGGAATCAGGGAGGGAAGTTGTGTGATGCTTGGGAATTATGAAGTTATAAATAAAATGCACATGCTATCAAGTTGCAATTCAAGGCACATGGTTGTTCGATTCTAAAATACAATCCGAAGCTCAGGTTGTCTAGTGATCGACTACAGGTGCGGCCCTAGATTAGTGGCCCAATACTAACGTTATTATGTGTTACCTAGCCAAGTCATTCTATAATTAGCTTAACGAAGTTATCATAAATTAGAATATTAACGCGAAGAAGAGAGATAATAAAGAGTTAAGATCACAGTATTCAACGTTGCTAACCTCAAGGGTTCGAGTTGTCACACGAGCTACGAAGTCTAAAGTGTTGAGCCTTGAACCTTGCACTTGGAGTGTAGTGTTGTTGCGAGTTGCTTGGTACAAAACGGGTTATAGTTTGGTTTTTTCTCAAAAAGAATGTTCTGTTTAAAATCGAGTTCATTATAACTAATGGCTCTAATACCAATCTATCACAACCTCAATTTCCACATGCGGAGTACCACCGCGAGGCATGTGACTGACTAGGATCAAGCCACCAATCATATTGAACAATATCATAATAAAACAGTTTTACTCACTACCAATACAATTAGTGACTATTAATGTCCATGTCCAAAGTTTAAGTTTAACATATAGGTTTAAAGATAACAGCGGAAGCATAAGTTAAACAGTTCAAACAAAAGTTTAAAGTTCATGATTATTATAGAAAGAACCAACACAGTTAACGCGACCACTACACTCCCAAGCTGCAAGCTCTTGCTATCACTGAGTACCTACAAAGCATGCAGTAGGGTATCAACATAAAGTTGGCGAGTTCACGAGTTGTCCAGTTTTAATTCCCTAAAACTTGTGTTTGTGTTAAGTTACTCATTTATATCATGCCATGGGGAGCTACCCCATATGTAAGTTACTAAACTTCATAATACCGAATACTTTGTGCCCTCTTGTTTTGTCGTTGCCCCGTTTATCAATGTCTATCATCATTGACGGTTTACCAATGTCTATCATCATGATCGATCCTCTCCAGGCATGGTGTGAGGTTGGTGAAACCTAAATAGCGCTATCAACTAATATCCCGTTCGCCAGGCCCCGACTACTAATCGGTATAGAAAGTAGGGACTTCGTGATAGAATTTCGTTTAGTACACTTGTTGCATCTAATATAAATAGTAATTAACCGTATTCCAAACCAGGAATAGTAAGCAATCCCAAACCTAGGAAAGTGTCGTTTGTTCCGTTTCCCAACCACCGGGAACGCATGATTTTAGTAAAGTGTGTGAACTCACCTTGGTTTGTTCGGTAGGTTATTTACTTGTTCAAAACAACTTTGTTCAATCACATCCTATTATAGTTACCATGTCCAATTAGATTCGTATACAAGAATTCATGTATTCATGCATGTAATTACACAAGAATCATATAAAACATGCGGATCTCATACAGTTTCATATAATCAGCCCAACATTTAAACAGTAACTCAACGGCCCAAGGTATAACTTGGATTGTGCGGGCCAAACAGTTTAAAGCCTATTATAAGAGTGTGTGATTGGTATATAAGTGTACGGCCTGATGATTATTTAGTCAAGCAATCCAGTGTGCGGCCCAAGAGTGTGTGTGGCCCACCAGCAAGTATGCAGCCTGCTTGCTGGTGCGCGGTCATGCAATCCCTGGCTGCACTAGGTGTCTTACGTGTTGTACAATACTGTTTGGTTCTCATTGTTTGCGACCCCGCATGAGTCAGTGATACATTATGCATCAGGGTTTGTACAAGAGGGGTGTGCGGTTTCTGGTGTGCGACTTTGCACCACCTCCTTGTACGTTATGCAGCAGCATTTGCACCATGTATGACCACTGTTGATTGTGCGGTGTCTTATGAATGAGTTGTTCCTTATGCAACGTGTGTTGTACCCCTTTATGGGTGTGCGGTATCACTCATTCCAAATAGCAATGTGTTCCAGACTTTTGGATTAAAACAAATAAGACAAATTAACATTCCATGTTCTTAGGTGATGCGGGTCCAAGTGTAGAGGAGCCGGCCATCTTGTATTTGGAGGCCCAAGATCATGTGACAAAAGGGGCTTCACTAAAATGGTTCTAACTTGGGCTATGGGGTCCCTTTTAGGTGTGCGACCAGGCGAAACGATCGTGAGAGCGAGCTCCATCTTGCTGCAAATGGCCTATGGCGGCTTGGGTCATCGTCCGGGCTAAAAAACGCTTATTTCTATTAGTTATTTACCTTTTTATGTTTTTTGAAGTGTTTTGGGCTTGTGTTTGGCCCATGGCCTTTTTGTGGCCCATTTCGAATTTCTGTCATTATTTATATGTTTCTCTTGTAAGTTGAAAGATCAGACCTCAATTTTGAATTTACTCAATTTTCACTTCAAATTTTGTGCCCTCTGGGTTGAATTTTGGGGGTTTGGGGAAGATCAACACGGGTATTCGCAGAATCAACGTGTTTGGCTCTTCATTACAGTAACACACGATACATCACTAGGGTTTAAGCCTCAATCAATCAAAACACATACTTTCAGGAATTTCTGAATTCAAGTTTTGTCAATCATTCTATCCGGTAATCAGATTAATCCTATTAATTCATGAAGGACATATTTAATCATTTTTCATTCCACAAGATCATCCACACAAAAATCCCCTAAGCAATTATCAGTACAACTGTCTTAGCCACACTAAAACATCTTTCATCATTCTATCAAGAACAAGTCATGGTTTCGTGAATCAAAACGCCTTCTTGCATCTAACATCTTTTCATATCATAAATTCACCAAGGACATGATTATAAGCCCCAATGATTTAACAGTTCATCACAAATCTCCTTTATGTCCATTTCAAAACCCGTTTATGAAGTGTTGCACCTTTGTCTAAAACATCAAGCATAAAATTAGAAATTATGCAATTAGATCTATGAATTTCTTAACATTTCTAGTTGAGTTTATCATGCTCCTAATCCACATTTGATCATTGTGACAAATCATATCATTCATGAATCATCAAACAATCACACAAAACATTCACCATGTATAGTTACTCAAATAAGATTAGTACACTAACCAAAGGACGTAAGGCACGAGAGTGTGAAAAAATAATGAAGATAAAGCTTCCAAGCAACAGTCCCTAGTTGTCTTGAAGGTTGATGATGTTGCCGTCGGAACAAAAGAGAAGGAAGGGTTTTGGTTTGTTTTTAAGGTTTTTCTTGAGAGAGAAAGTAGGAGAGAGAGAGAATGTTCTGGATTCAGCCGCCAATGATTAGGAGAACAATCCTTCTAGGGTTTGCTACCCTCACATATTTATATTCATGGGAATGTGCCGCACGCCCCACAAGACTGTGCGGTCCATTCATTAGGGTTAGAGTGGTGTGTGGCCATGGGAGTGTACGAGTGTATTGTACGGATCATTATACATATAAGATAATACTATTAATCACACATAATTCATATAATCCACACAACAGTTATCAAATAAGTTTCATTCATTAATTTCACATAATTATAGCAAACAAGAAACGTGTAGGAAAACCAGAAGTGTCATATTATCCCCATGTTCTGAGATACTAGGTCTTTATATCTGATTATTATTTGAGGTATTATACTTGGTCTTCTGATTTTACATCGGCAATGGCCTAGACCTCGTGTAATACTTTGCTAAGCGCTTTGTTTGTGTGCAAACCCTCCAGGTGGATTTCTTTTCTGCCTAACAGCCAACACTGAATGATCTGTTCAAAGCTTGTCACCACCGGGTGAACAACTGAAAAATATGTGTTACCATTGGGTACATAAAACTGAAAAAGAAAATGCCAAAGTGCGGCAAAAGATACCAAACTGTAGGTACACCACCTAATTTCGAACCTTCGTCTCTCTGTCGGTGCGGTGGCACTAACCTGAGCTCTCAAGGTTTCGCAATTTTAGCCGGATATAGATAATATATAGTTGGATATACTCACCTGTAAGATGTAATTTTTGGTAGTCTTGATACGGGAGTATATTCTGAGGTGGGTAACACAGTTACATCAGTTAATAAGACACTTAAATGCATATATCGAAAATAGTGTTCGAACACATGCTAAAGGTTAATTGGACAAGTATATCGTTAAACATCCTGAACTATTATTATCATTCTTTGTGCTTAAACTCATTAAATGGATACTGACTGTGATAGATTTTGACAGATAAGCCGATATGATCTTGTTGTCTGTGTTTTCACAAAAATATAATGCTTGTAAATATCTTCGTTTTCATTTCCGTTTCGAATATTGAAAAATTACAAAAAGTTTGGTGTGTTTTGATATAAAATTTGAAAAATACAAAAAAAAAAAATTATTTCTCATTTCAATGAGTGGGCTTTATATTTTTAACCATACTCAAAAAAAGGTTTTACAATTTTTAGAACGGGCAAAAAACCATCCGGTGAGGTAATTTAAAAAAAGTATTTTAATAAAAACATTTGGTCTTGCTAAGTTGTTCTAAGTGTATGGTGTCCGTGTGGGAAATGTTTGTTCCAAGTGGTTTGATATCTTTCTATGTATGAATTACTTAGAAAGTTTCTAAACATTTATGGTTTAGGTCTGAACGTTCTAATATGTTTAAACGAAGTTTTGAGTTTGACAAGCTATTTTAGATTATCTGAAAGAAGACAAGAAGCTCTCTTTTCGGTGTACTCGAGTTGTTCGATGCTGTGTGAAGAACAAGGCCGGAGCGGGAAACGGCTTCTTGAAGATGTGTTGATGATAAATGCTAGATGCTGCTACTCGGAGATCCCACATGTATAAGGGGGAGACTGTAAATGTGACAACCCGAACTTTCAAGGTTAGAATCGCCTAATCCCGTAACACTTGACTCGTATCGATACACTTCATGTTCCGTTCTACGCTGTAATTAGGTGTGTGTTATGTGAGATGGACAAACGTGATTTGATTGTGTATGGTTGTTATTTTGTTAAAGTGATAGATGTTAGGTGGTTGTATTTTATAAATTCCGACCACAAGCTAATCTGGGTCACACACCTCCACTTCATTCACACACACCTGCACCCTTGTGTCTCTTTAGGTTCTCGGCTCGGTAGTTCTCAGCCCAAACCAAGCCCAACCCATCTCCTCCTTTTCCCTGTATGCGTGAATGCATGTAGAGGATCACACAACCTCCTTCAAAACAATTGCAAACCCTAAAGACCCCCTCCCACTTCGACGACAGCTCTCCTCACTGAAACTCTTTGATTGGGAGCATCATCTACCTTAGTCGCTTGGAAGCATCATCTACCATGGTCGCTATTATTCTACCGCTATCGATCGGTATGTTTGTCATTTTTGTGATTCACATACTTGGTTAGCTTTGATTGTGTACTATGAACTATCTTAATTGTGATGGTGTGGAGGTTCTGTGATTTTGTGGAATGTTACCATGAAATCGGAAGTCACATTAATATCTAATTGATGGGTTAGGGTTCATGTTAAAATTGGTGAATACAATTAAATGATGAATCTGACTCTATAACTTGATCTTAATGTTGGTACCCTAGAGTTGTTCATGCACAAATTATTGGTGATTATCTTGAATAAACCAAGACCAAAACTACTAAATGTTATGCATAAGTTAGATTGGAATGATGATTGAATGTTCATTGTTCATTGTAATTGTGGTAATAATGGATATGAGTTGATTTGGAATGTTGATAACGAAACTGTTAAGGAAGAATTAAAGTTTGTAGATCTAATGTTTATAACTGATTAGCTCGGGTTAGTGCGGTGTTTTACGGGAAAGACAGAAGTGTTTGACTGGGGTCAATCGCACACAAGTGAGCCCCGCACACTGCATCCCACATGCACGTCCGATTGCACATTAACGTGGGATGTGGAGTGATGTGGTCCGGGCCATACATGGATCGCACAAATAAAACACGTTGCACACTCATGTCCTGATCGCACACTTGGATAAGGTCGCACATTTCTAGTTGGGCCGGTGGTATTGGGCCGTACACAACACCAATGGGCTGCATGCCTTTTCACACATACAATCTGAACTGTACGATTATAATCGGGTCGCACACTTATCTGAGCTTTATGTTTCTTGAATCGCACACAGTGAATAAACTGCCATGCTATGTGCTTAAATGTTTGTAGAAGGTATGTGGTGGAAATTACCAGTTAAGATGTGTTAGAAAGTTGATATGTATTGTTTGTATGATACTTTCTTAATGTGTGCAAAAATAATGTCATTTAAGTTAATGCGAAACTGACTGTCATTGGTAACCACGTTAGGGTTTGGTTGACCAACTTGGAACAAGTAACATAACATACCGAGCAATCTAAGGTGAGTTCACTACACTCTTTACAAGCATGCATCCAATGGGGACAAACGAACAAACGAACAAACATTTCATCCCTGTAGGCGATACTTTACAAACCCATATCCTTGTAGGAGATATGAGGCAGATTTCTGTTATTGTTGATGTTGGATAATACACTCACTTCTATCACTCAAGTCCCAACTTACTACCAAACTAGTTGCTTGTAGGGCAACGAGGTTATTAGTTGATAGCACTATTAGTTTTGGCACACTTACGACGTACCTGGATAGGACGAGCATGAACTAATGACCTTAACCACATGACCTATGTTTGATAGAGCATTGGGGAAGGGCAAACAACAGCCGTCTTGCGCTATCAAGTTATTATCAACATGTCTTAAAACTAAACACTTTTATGTCTCAAATCTAAAGAAGTGTCTCAAATCTAAAGAAGTGTTTGTCCGATGAAACACTTTTAGTACCGTTCAAAAGCCGAAGATCTATGAAAATTTACAATTTGTCGAGGGACCTATCGAAATCATGCACCAAGAAGTTAGGATCCGTGAGCATAGCCGAATTACGATCATGAGAGTTCGTTCGAACTCAAGATGTGGACATGAATTCACGTGGGAACGCGAGGACCTTATGAAGCTCAAGTATCTCCACTTGTTCAAAAATGCAGACTCAAATCCTGATGCAACTGGTGAATTTCGGGACGAAATTCCCTTTCAAGTTGGGGTGATGTGGCACTCGAGGAAAATCCACAGTCATCCTGATTCATCACTTCACTTTTATTAGACTGCTTATCAAATTTCGTGATGAAATTTCTTTCAAGTTGGGGATGATGTGACAACCCGAACTTTCAAGGTCAGAATCGCCTAATCTCGTAACACTTAACTCGTATCGTTACTCTTCATGTTCCATTCTACGCTTAATTGGGTGTGTGTTATGTGAGATGGACAAACGTGATTTGATTGTGTATGATTGTTATTTTGTTAAAGTGCTAGATGTTAGGTGGTTGTATTTTATAAATTCCGTCCATACACTAATCCGGGTCGCACACCTCCACTTCAGTCGCACGCGCCCGTACCCTTGTGTGTCTTTGGGCTCTCGGCTCGATAGTTCTCAGCCCAAACCAAGCCCACCCCATCTCCTCCTTTTCCTTGTATGCGTGAATGCATGTAGAGGGTCACACAACCTCTTTCAAAACAATTGCAAACCCTAAAGATCCCCTCCCACTTCGACGACAGCTCTCCTCACAACTCTTCGATTGGGAGCATCATCTACCTTAGTCGCTTGGAAGCATCATCTACCTTGGTCGCTATTATTCTACCTCTATCGATCGGTATGTTTGTAATTTTTGTAATTCACATACTTTGTTAGCTTTGATTGTGTACTATGAACTATCTTGATTGTGATGGTGTGGAATGTTATTGGCCTGTACGAATAGCATACAATTTAGGGTTTAGTCTATAGTTTGAGTGATGTTAAATAGAATGAAGGAATGTGGTAATTAACTAGCATGGTATGATGTTAGGAGGACTGATATGAATCGGTTTGGATGCTAATGATTACCACGAAATCGGAAGTCACTTATAATGTCTAATTGATGGGTTAGGGTTGGTGTTAAAATTGGTGAATATAATTAAATGATGAATACAATTAAATGATGAATCTGGCTCTATAACTTGATCTTAATGTTGGTACCCTAGAGTTGTTCATGCGCAAATTATTGGTGATTATCTTGAATAAACCATGACCTTAGCTACTAAATGTTATGCATAAGTTAGATTGGAATGATGATTGAATGTTCATGTAATTGTGGTAATAATGGATATGAGTTGATTTCGAATGTTGATAATGCAACTGTTAAGGAAGAATTAAAGTTTGTGGATTTAATGTTTATAACTAATTGGCTCGGGTTAGTGGGGTGTTTTATGGGAAAGACGGAAGTGTTTGACTGGGGTCAATCGCACACTGGTGAGCCTCGCACACTCAGTCCCACGTGCACGTCCCAAACCGCACATCCTTGCACTGTGCGTAAACTAGGCATGTTGCACGCCAGAGTTGGGGTCGCACACTTCTGTCCGATCGCACATTAACGTAGGCTATGGAGTGATGTGGGCCGGGCCATACATGGATCGCACAAATAAAACACGTCGCACACTCATGTCCTGATCGCACACTTGCTTAAGGTCGCACACTTCAAGTTGAGCTGGTGGTATTGGGCCGTACACAACACCAATGGGCTGCAGGCCTTTTCACACATACAATCTGAACTGTACGAATATAATCAGGCCACACACTTATCTGAGCTTTATGTTTCTTGAATCGCACACTATGAATACACTGCCATGCTATGTGCTTAAATGTTAGTAGAAGGTATGTGGTGGAAATTACTAGTTAAGATGTGTTAGAAAGTTGATATGTGTTGTTTGTATGATACTTGCTTAATGTGTGCAAAAATAATGTAATTTAAGTGAATGCGAAACTGACTATCATTGGTAACCACGTTAGGGTTCGGTTGACCAACTTAGAACAAGTAACATAACATACCGAGCAATCTAAGGTGAGTTCACTACACTCTTTACAAGCACGCGTCCAGTGGGGACAAATGAACAAACAAACAAACATTTCAACCCTCTAGGGGATACTTTACAAACCCATATCCTTGTAGGGGATATGAGGCAGATTTCAGTTAATGTTGATGTTGGATAATACACTCATTTCTATCACTCTAGTCCCATCTTACTACCGAACTAGTTGCTTGTAGGGCAACAGTGGTTATTACTTGATAGCGCTATTAGGCTTGGCACCCTCACGACGTACCTGGATAGGACGAGCGTGAACTAATGACCTTACCCACATGACCAATGTTTGACATAGAATTGGGGAAGGGCAAACAAGAGCCGTCTTGTGGTATGGAGTTATTATCAACATGTCATAAAACTAAACACTTGGTTACCAAACGTTTTGCAAAACTGTGAACTCGCAAGGGTTATGCTGACACACTTTTTCTGCATGCTTGCAGGTTGATAGGTACATCTATGTGGAACTTGCTGTCTGGGATGCTGGAGAGGTCATGGGTCGAGATACATGGAAACACGAAACGAGACTAAATGGGTACATACATTTGGGCTTGGAATTGATGAAACATTGAATATTGTTTCCGTTGAACACATTGAGTTATAATTAATGTTTTGTAATACTTTATTCTAATGAATGAAAACTTTTATTTGAAATCTTGTTATGAGTTCGATGTGATTGGTGGTTAGATCCTGGTACGTCACACGCCTCACCGGGGTTTCTGTGACACCCGACATTTCAGGCCGTACCGTACAACTGTAACACGTGTTGGGAATAGATAAAAGGCTGTATTTGACTGATTATGTTGTTTACATATGATATTTAATGAGTTTGTAAATTTAAACCTTGGTAAGAATTATGTTGGCAATTTTAAGATAACGCTTATCGTGTAATAGTTAAAATGCGAAACGAACGTAGGTGACCACCCGATCGGTGTTAAAATCCTAAAAATAGTCTGTTATGATTAGAATAATAATTTTAATCATATTCTTGAGGAAAAATAAAGTAAAATACTTAGAAACTCTATTTTTCGAGTTTGAGCGGGTACCGCGCGATACTGCGCGTATTAGACAAAATACTGTCAACGCAGCCAGTCAAGGCAACTGTAATCATTTCAGTAATAATTTTGTGTGACAAAATACTGTCATAAAACGCACTAAAACTAGATTAAAACGCTAAATAAAATACCCGGTATCCAGTAAAACCCTATTTTTAACACCAATTGACATATATATATATATATATATATATATATATATATATATATATATATATATAGGGGAAGTTTCAAATGAAAACCACTAGTTATTGTGAAAACTCGAAAACTAATTAAAAAAAGCCAAAAAATCATACAAAAATTTTTTTTTTTATTTTTTTTTTGCAAACCAAATTTCGCAGGTTTTTTTATATAAAAGAAATTAAAAAAAAATGTGTAGTGCACATGTGTATGTGTACTACACATGTGTATTATTACACATGTGCACTACACAAATTTTTTTTTTTTTGAAAAAAGTTTTTTTTATATATAAAAACAGCGATTTTTGTAAAAAAAATTGAAAAAAAAAATTTTTGTGTGTTTTTTAGGCTTTTTTTAGTTAGTTTTCGAGTTTTCACAATAAAAGTGGTTTTCATTTGAACCATCCCCTATATATATATACATATATGTATATGATATTGTGTGTGTATATAGGAGAGAGATGGTAAAGGTGGCGGCTAAGGGGGGTGCCACCCACCTTGAATATGCAAGAGTTTGCCAAGTGGATCCTTGTGTCTTGAACCTAATCATTTAAACTTTCTAAACACTCCATTTTAACAAATCAATATCTAAAATTCACTCTCTCTCCCTCCCATTACAAAGATCAGCCGAACACCCCCATAACACACACACATTCAAAATTTCAAACCATTTCTTGAAGAATCAAAGGCATTCCAAGGTGATTCCAAGCTAAAGCTAATATGGAGGTTTAGAAGTGATTCCAAGAAAGTTCAAGCAAGTACAAGGCCTCATATCATCATCTTTTTCAAAAACCCACTAAGAAATCTTGAAGGTATAAACTTATTTTCAAAATCACATTCTTGATTTTTAGTGATGATAGAGATGTTGGAAGGTTTCCCTTGAACTTGGAATTAATCACAAACTTGAAACTAATAATGAATGAGATTTTAAACAAAGTAAAAATGAGTGTGTATATGTACGTATGTATGGCTAAAAGTTGTATGAGTATGTGTAGTTAGTTATGTTTTGATTTTGATTTTGTTGAATGATTCTTGTTTGACTTGATTCTTGAAAGATGGCTACATGCATGGGTCAAAAAGGTATCATAAAAGAATGTTCTAAAAAGGGTTTTGTGATTTGAGATGAATATGTTAAAAATGAACTTTTGGAAGTTCATATATGTATGTATATATGTCGTGTATATATATATAGGATATATAGGATTAGGTTCAAACGTGAACAAAATCCCAATAGTGAACTGCGTGAACTGATCTGGGCCCTTGATTTTTATGATCTTGAGATTAAAGTGAGTGGCATGATGGTAATTATTTGGTTATTTTTTTTCATTTAATTAAATACAAAAAGGGTATATGTGTAATTTCAATCTTAAATTGATTGCATAAATCTCTCATAAATCAAATCAAGGATTAGGAAAGATATTACTTAATTCAATTATTAAAATAATTATTTGTTTAAATGCGATGTACACATGTGTATTCTGATTTTGTCCTCTTTTTAATGCGATGTACACATGTGTATATCATCTGTTTTTGTGATAACTCAGAATTTTTTTTGTATTGATTGTTGATGTACACCTGTGAATTACTGTACAAATATGTACGATGCTGAGTACACATGTGTATTGTTCTATTTATATCCAAGTACACATGTGTATACCGTTGAAATATGAAGGTTACGTGGATCTTAAAAATCAAAATTTGAATTCTGGTGATGAAATCTGAAATAAAAATTAAAATTGAAATCTGGTGATTTGTTGTTTGTTTTGATAATTATCTTATTAATAAATAAACATAATGTTGATAATGAATTCAAATTAGGAAGATGTAACTTAATTCAATTATTAAAATAATGATTTAAATATAATTTTTTATATAATTATAATCCTACCCTTAACAACTAAAAAGGAAATCAATGATCCATATCTGTTCACGCAGTTCACTCTTGGGAGGTTGTTCACGCTGGAACCCTACCCTCTATATATATATATATATATATATATATATAAAGCTTTTGTCACATGTCCATAAATGTAAGAATGTTTGCATTTATGTAAAAATGATTACATGATAATGGAATGGACATGTTTTTTATTTATATGAACATGAAATAAATATGTTCTTTGATGCATTTAAGATCATGTGGGATGATGGTCTTATGATATGGGTGCATTAGATGCACATACTTGGACATGCATGTTGATATGTGATCGTAAAAGGATGAATTTGAGTATGATTTGATAAAAATAAATTTTAATGAGATTCTAAACACTTAAAATAGGAATATTTGAAGTGTTAAAATGGTATAAAACTTTCTCATAAAGTTTACTAGCTTTGCATGTTGTACTTGGTGCGTTAAGTGTTGTAAAATACGTGAAATCGCATGATTTATGTGACTTACACAAAAACTGCACTAATCTGATTATAACCACTATTTTAATTAGTAAATAATATGTATTGTGTTAAAATATCAATTCATTCCGAGTTTGGATGATTATAGTAACGTTTAACGCAAAACTATGTGTTAAAACCGTCAAAAATCGGCTTTTCGAATGATTTTTATAAAACTGATTTAGATCAGTAAGTAGTAAACTAATATTTATAGTTTAAAAATAAGTATTTTAACAAATTTTAAGTGTACTTGGTGTTTGGTTAGTCATACCTGACTTCCGGCGCCCTAAAACGTTACCGAATCACTAAAATACACACTTTTCAATGAACACTAGTATGGGTAAATTTTGAGTGAACCTTATGTGTTAAAATGTGTTATGTGATTTAAAAATGTGAATATGAAAATATGTTAAGTTTTAACATGATATTGGAAATTTAGACTATTCATGTATACTTGTGCGTTTTATGCGATAGGAACCGTAAAAATCGCGTTAAATGTGTAACTTGTTTGTCGAGCATTTGATACATATAAGATATTTTATGTATATTTGCCTTAAAAAGGACAAAATAGATAAGTTAACAAGATTACGCGTGTTTCAATAATAATTTATGTGAACGTTTATGTGTATATATTACGACGCGCAAATCGTAGATATATTGCGTATAGACGGGAGTGTTAATGGATTTACATGATAACGGTCACCAATAAAATCGTTCAAGTAGCAAAAATATTAAAAAATATATATATATGGACTCTTATATATATATATATACATATATATATATACATATACATATATATATATATACATATATATATATATACATATATATATATACGTGCCAACATAATCAAAAACGATGATTTTTCGAGAAAATCTCAAAGTTTTGTGAAAATTCTAAGAAGTAGAGAAACTTAGAATTTTTGTGATATATTTATTTATAAATCGTATATGATAGGACGTGTACAAATCAAACTGTGGGATTACCATATTTAAAAATACGCACCCTAAGTTGAGTGTCACTAAACACCTCTCTTTACTGCTTTGTATATGTTTTGGGGGTAGAACACGCCAAAAAGGGTTTAATAATGTTTTTCGATTAAAACATACTTTTTAATATAAAATATAAATATATGGAGTTTGATAAATTATACGTTTCGCGATAAACGTTTTTGATGAATATATGTTTGGGGGAAACAATTGTATGGTTAGAACGAATTTGTTTGATCTCAAGAGAATAAGTAACAACATAGGCTTACATTTCGGTGGGTATTTCAGGGGGATTCGTACAACATCGTATATTAAATTTGTCATATTAGTAGGATATATATATATATATATATATATATATATATATATATATATATATATATATATATATATATATATATATATATATATATATATATATATTGCACGTGACACAGAGATCATATATGGTCTCAATATGGACCCTGCGCCAATGATGTCGTTTAATCGATTAAGTATTGCACACGATGAGTTGTTGGTAGATATGTTAGGTTGACAACCCCATCATGACCGGTCGCCCCATGTCAAGTCAAACGACGAATTTAAATTCTGGTTATTGTCTAGCATTGATTATCCCTGCATGGTAAATATATAGTTGGTATTGTCTAGCTAACACACAAGTCTGAACATTGACGCTATGAATTTAATATATAAAACTAGGGAAGATAATGTCGAGTTTTCAAAATTTCGACGGATGACCCATGGATTTTATTAAGGAAGTAAATGGACTTTCTAAAAAAATTATATGGATGTTTTACAAAAAAAACACATAATTAGAAAGTTTTCCCTTAGGATCAAATTATTTAAATTTGAATATGTGAACTCACATTCCTTTGTGTTGACACTTGATTTTAAACGTGTTCTACAGGTACTTGAGTTCGGTTTCGAGAATCATGACGTATCTTGTGTTTGTTGATGCATGTTTTGTCACTTATAAATGTTGGACTAACTTTTAAACTTTCTCGGACAAATGTAATAAGATCCGTGCGGATCAAAGACAACTTTATCATGTCATGGTTATGTCGTGTTTTGAGACGCTAAGTTTAAAATCTATGTTTTAAATAAGTAATATTGTCCAACAAAATAATGCATCAAACATCAAGATAGAAATGGGCACCAACATCGGTCACCACTACGTTTTAAATTCCGCTGCGATGTTTTTGGGGTGTGACAGTTTCCGCTTGTGATATTTTTGGGGGTGTAACAGTAAATGCACCTAAGGTTGATAAATGTTGGATGCTGTCAAAGAATAAATCTTGATGGACTTGTTCTCCAATTGTTGAAAGTCTATGTGATTAAAAAGCACAAATGCAGACTAGTTTGTCTATAAGGGTGTCCGCATTTGTATTTTAAAGTTGTCAGAACTTATGTTTCTTAGATAGCTTGTCGGGATTTGTTATTTTGGTTTTGTAAGAACTTATAAGTTCTTTGTTTTTGTCCGAATTTGTGGTTTTTGTAAAGTGAATTTGTGTTGTATTGTCCGTATTTAGGTTATAGACAGACTAAGGTTTGTCTTGTAAGGACTTAAGTGTCCGAACTTGTATGTGTATATACTCTTAGTGAATAGAAATGAATGAAAAAATGCTTTTTCGAGAAAACTTCCTGTGCAAGAAGAGAGAGAAACAAATCCTCACTTTTTGTGTTCTTCACTGTGTGTGATTTTGATATGTGAATAATCAGTGTATTCACAGATTGTTTGCTTCCCTCATCTTTTACACCTTCTGTACGAGCTCTACAGTGCGGTACGAGACACGCGGTGGTTTCCGCACATCGCGTGTTTGTCGATCGATCTATGTTTGGTGTGTTCGAGGTGCTTCTGGTTGTAGGAAGACGACCTTACATGCTGAACATGGGAAATTTTAGATAATGATGGTAAATGTAAACAAATAAAACGTTATACATTGTATACAAGGAAATTCTTAGAGATTTGTGAATTATTTTTAGGTTTTTTTTTTTGTAAATTGTGTTTATAATTTAGTTTTTCGTTATTTAATGTAAAATGTAGCATCTAAGTAAGAATTTTCTACACAATTATGAATTACATATTTTTACATTGTTCAATCCGTGTATCACAATTATTTGTGTCTCTCTCCCTCTCTCTCTCTCTCTCATATATATATATATATATATATATATATATATATATATATATATATATATATATATGAGAGTTATATTCTACAAAAAAACAAAACTTAACCATGCGTAATGGATTCACACCCACCGCCACTGCCCCATAGGCATTAATGAGAAAATTTTTGTTTGTATTGTGATTTAAATCACATGTGAAATATTTTGAATGCCAAGGATATGACCGTCATCTAAACCCATTATTTAACCATTTGATTTAAATTACTGGTGAAGAATTTTGAATGCCAAGGATATGACCGTTGGCAACGTTCATTTAAACCCATTATTTAACCATTTATAATTTAAATCACATGTGAAGTATTTTGAATGCCAAGGATATGACCGTTGGCAACGTTCATTTAAACCCATTATTTAACCATTCCTAATTTAAATCACTGGTGAAGAATTTTGAATGCCAAGGATATGACCGTTGGCAACGGTCATTTCATTAAAAAAATTCCTTTTCTTACCTATTTAATCATTCTACACACAACTTTTATACACATTCTATACTCTTATACAATTCTATATACACTTTCTCCACAAAAAAAAATGCAGGAAGATGTATCCCTATCGAAATCCATACAATCCCGTCCGATCACTCCGACAAGGCCCAACCCGTCAAAAGGCCACCACCTCACAAAACACCCAAAGGCCTCGCTAATTATCCAATTTGTTCGGATTTTTCGAAAATGAAAATATTGACATTTCGAATCAAAATCTTTTTAGCATGATACAAAACATGCCGATGTATGTTTTCGGTTTTCAACAAAAGGTCAATGGTTTTCAACCACAGGCTCACACGCAACAACCCACAAGTGTTCCCGGTTCGTGACTGGAGGTGGTGCTTGAGACCCCACCAGACAAGGCAGGAGCGTCCCAAACTCGGAAAAGGTCATAAAAGAAAAAAAATCCCAATGACCCAAAGGTTAAGAAAACACATATGGCGTGGTCAACAAATGAAGAATATGCCTTGGCTCGTGCTTGGCTCCACGTATCCAAGAATCCTTTAGTTGGTAAATAATTTTTTATTATTTTTTTTTGTTTCCCATCATTAAAATTATTTCTTAATACTTATATTTTTTTATTGTTTAAAAACAGATGCACATTATCTTATGTTGAATGAGGATTTAAATGTGTTAGATCCCGGACATTCTTCAGGTATGCCTTTACAAATGGAAAACAAACTTAGAAAAATATTTTTTAGTGGAGGCCCGTTTTGTATACTTGAGATTGCTTTGTATCGCGCGTTTCTTGATAAGGTTTTTGTTTATGTAAAAGGGAAATTATTGAGGAGCAGTTCAAGTACTCGAAGATCCCGCATGTATCAAGGGCTTTGGATGATGAAGAAACTGCAACTGGTAACCAAGATTGGGCGGTTAAAATGAGGATTGATATTTTCTACTGTGCTAAACTTTCTTGCCTTTCTTTGCTTGATTCTGATTCATTTTTCTCTTTGATTCAATCTTGACTTCAAGTTTTCTAGCAGGCTTGCTCCTTATCCTTCTTTCTGAGGATTCAGAGGGATGGTTATTACTGTCATCTTCAGAATCTGCAGGCGACCATGGTGGTGGTGACACCTCTACTTCCATGAACATAGCCTTGAAGGTCCTCTTTCTCTTCCTTGTGCTTGTTCTAACCACCAAATGTTTTTCTTGATTCACATTCATCTTATGAAAGACATGAACTGTTTGGTGATCTTCTTGTTGGTTGTCATTATTATCATCATCATAATCATGGTCAACAGCATCATCATGATCTTCAGCATCATCAGTTGCTACTACTACCAAAGGATGAACTCAGCTAGACATCCATACTTTCCCACACCATCTACCTGCCACATTAATCTTGTTCTGTCTAAATGCATTATAAATAACTGCATTATAAGGCCTTTGTTTTTTATAGGATGAAGAGCAACCAAGTTTAGCATTGTAGAAAGTATCAATCCTCCATTTAACCGCCCAATCTTGGTTACCGTTTGTAGTTTCTTCATCATCCAAAGCCCATTGTATCATGGTCTTATCTTTGTTCTGTAATACCTTTATATGCAACATCAATCCATTTAACATCCGAACTTCCCAATTCTTTTCCCATAACTCTTGCTACATCATTTATCTCTGGATAATCTGCAAATAGTATACATTTATTTCACAATTTAGATTTTAGACACGTATGTTCTGACTAGAGGTTGTGGTTTTGATCCGTTTACATGTGAATCAGTTGATTCTTGATTCTGGTTATGTTTGAACTCTAACATATGGCTAATAATAAAACAAATCAAAAAGGTTCAAAGTAACCCGAAATGTAATTTGAATGCATAGATCCTCCCATACCATAATTGTCACGTTAATTACATGTATAAAAGTAAAACATTTCGGTTGCTCACGTAGAGACTGTCACACCCTGGCTTTGCGGAAGCGTGGTTAATTTGGTGTGACTTCTTAATACCTTAGCTTAATCATAACAAAGCTATATGAATTAAAAACATGCAAGATCATCCATTAAGTTTTGAAAACCAAATACAATACCATTGTTTTAACGGGAATACACCCTAACAACCATAAACTTGTTCAACAAACAAACAAAACATCAACACAGTTTAAGGACTGTGACTTGTCCAGGAAAGAGTCACATTCCCTAAACCCCGGATGACCTCGGAAACTAGTGCAGCGGGAAAACGTGCCATACCGTGCCAGATCCTTTAATTCCCTGAAATACATGTAAGTTAAAAAAATCAACAATAATGTTGAGCGAGTTCATGCGTTTAGTATGTGCGCGCGAATAACCCTTTATAATCATTGTAAGTGTGAATATTTTGTAAACTCTGGTATGAAAGCAAATAAGGAAACATATCAGTTAATGTGTAACCACATGGTCAAACCTGCGGGCGCATGGGAGGGGATAGGACAAGGTCACGACATGGTCCAACCTGCGGGCGCATCGGTGGTGTTACGACAAGGTCACCACATGGTCCAACCTGCGGGCGCATGGGTGGTGTTAAAACAAGGTCACCACATGGTCCAACCCGCGGGCGCATGGGTGGGGTTTGTTATGCTCAAATAGGCCTATCACTTGTATCCCTCGATCGTACTACGAGGACTAATGTTCTTAAGGTTTCACCTACCTAAATCACATAACCTAACAGTCCCTTCCTTAGCTGACCATACCATGTAAGAAATATTCGTAATCATAGTAACATGTATTTCACCCCCGCAGTTTAGAAAACTGAAAACAGTTAGGAGAAAAGGGGGAACATGAACTCACAGTCAGTGCGTCGCTATACCAAGTACTCCAAATATCCGATAGCTGTGCAACGACCTACATGTGCTAATTCTATTAGACGGATGGCCGTACCTTAGCTTTATAGTTTACATTTTTGGGGAAACAGTTAGACAACCGTTCCTTGTATGTACTTGGTAATTTAATTTCCTTCCCAAGGATGGGGGATTTAATACATGTGTGTTTGTATCATCTCATTAAGTCCCACTTAACATATTTTTACTTCTCATTCCAAAATATAAATACTTTTCCCAAAAATATTATATTTTCTCTTCACATAATACTTTCCAAAATAATATGTTGACAAAATACGCGTTTATGAATATTTCCGTATAAAGCGTAAGTTACGTTTTAACGATTAAGTGGTAATAAAAATTATCGGTGTAACTTATACGTTCGTCGTGTAAGCGTTCGTATTATTTTGGGTTCGTCAACGTTTGTAAATATTATTTTTACTCTAAAAATAATATTTATGTATTTTCACAAAATAATCATAAACAGTGTGGTGAAAAATATATTTACCGAATATATATTTATCACGTTTAGTTTTTGTGAAAATCCCACCTCCGATTATTTAATAAATAAAGTCATGGCGAAATATATTTGAAAATAGATTAAAAATAGTTTAACACTTGTAAATAATTCTAAGTGTTAGATTTTAGAAAAATTTCGCCAGAGTTTCCCCTGTCTGGAGGTGGCCACGCTTTCAGCGTATCATTTTCTTTTACAAAATCACTTCAACAATTTCTTTAAATCAATCAATCAATTTCTAACACATCAACTAGTTTTCAACACATCAAACTAATTTCAACACATGAAACTTGCCGACTAGTATGTAAATCGCATTATTACATGAACTTGTAGTTTTTTCTGATAACTATTGTGTAGATCTCGTTATATTTAGTGGATCTATGTATAAAATAGTTTAGTCTTGTAAAAACCCCGTTTTTAGAACAAATCATCCTTTACAACTTCCCGACAACTTTTATAAAAATTGTTACTTTGTCGGATCTTCTTATTTCACAAGTGTTTATACACTTGTGGTTTGTAAAATCACATTTGTTAGTTTGTCATCCAACTTATATAAAACATGATTTTCTCGACACTTGGTTCTACGAATATACCACTTGCAGATACGTAGATCTGCTAGTTTTAAACACCATTTTACTAGTAATAATGCTTTTACACAAGTTCATGTTTCTCGTGTGGTGGAGTTTCACCTTTTAACCCTCGTACCGACAGAAACAAGCTTATGTCAAGATCCATGATCTTAACAAAGTCGGGTTAAACGATGGTAAGAGCCACCACAACGTAGATCGGGCCTCAATAATCAACATATTCAAATACTACAACTTTTACACATGTTATGAGCTTTTAACCAACAAAAATCAAGTTTTAGTAGACTTTAAAGATTCAAAACGCATGATTCCGACTTTTAACCGTTAAAAATCATATTAACCACTTCAAATACGTTCGAGAGTGAGTTTTAAACATTATACCTCTAGCTCGGGGCTAGGGAAGATTCTTGGCGAAATGACGTGGATAAAAGCAAAGAAACGAGGTCCTTCCACTTCCGCTTGTTCCAAAGCTCATAATACGTGATCCCCGACACTTGTATATACTTGGAATGGATTGATCGAAGCTTGAAAGTGGGTGTGTGACCCTAGGGGGGGTTCGGCCGAGATGTAGGGAGAGAGCAAGAGAAAGAGTGTGTTGGTGAAATGGATGGTTATAATCTCATGTGTGTTATGGATGTATTTATAGGCAAAGTCATGGTCTTGATCCAATGGTTTACATGTCTACTAGATATTAGACATAAATAATATAAAAAAAATCAAAAGTGTACTCCTTGTCCCCTCTAGTTGGCCGATATCTTTAGGGGGGGGGGTATCCGGTTCGTTTCCAATCGTTCAGTTATTGTTTAGTTATGTTAAATAGGTTAACTTTAGAGTCTAACTCCGTTAGTTAGTTAAGTGATGCTTTATAAAGCGGGTGTTAGGGTAATCAGGGACCCTAACTGGCTCAGAAAAAGGCTAACAATATTTCTGACAATATTTTTATGTTCCGGGTATAGTCCGGTTGTTCGGTTGGATAGCAATCCGTTAAAGTGCTTAAGTAATCTCTTAAGCGTCGTAAATAATATTTTTAGCGACACAATTTATTCTGCAAGGTGTCAGGAATATTTCCTCATGTTTTGGCACTTTATTAATTAGCTAGAAGCTAGTATGTTGATAAAAGTGCTGTGTTTCGTGCTTAGAGTACGTTTTAGGCACATCCGATCATTATATCTTATTCCTAAAGACGCAGTTCTACAACCCTTGTATCCCTACACACACTATGGGTGTAGTAGAATATTTCTGGCTCTTACAGGCCCTTAGAGGCAGTGTTTGCCTAATGCTGGCTCTATCAGCATGTTCAATAGATTATCCGTTCAAATGCTACTGTGCTTTTGTGCATCATGTTTGTCACTAGAGTTCAGTAAGTAAATAATGTAGTGACGGAAATCAAAGTATGATACAGATATGTACAAGTATCAACAGTCAAGTAGCAGTTCATTAGTAATCTCAGTCAAGCACAGTAATTAAGCAACAATTAATAGTTAATTAAGTCGTACGGATACCTGGTTTAGTGAGGGTTGTCACATTCTCCCCCCGTTAAAGAAATTTCGTCCCGAAATTTAAGTTTTGCTTGTAGAAGCAGGGTTCTTAGGAAATAAGTGGGGGTATCTCTCTTTCATTCGGTCTTCACGCTCCCAGGTGAATTCAGGACCATGCCTAGCATTCCAACGAACTTTGGCGAGCTTGACACTGCTCCGGCGGGTCTTGTTCACTTTCCAATCCGTGACCTCAACAGGTTCTTCAACGAAATGGAGCGTGTCGTCAACATGAATCTCGTCGGTATGAATGGCAACGGTAACTTGAGTTGGACTCCTCTTTAGATTGGATACATTGAATGTATCGTGAACATTATTCAGTTCAGCAGGTAGATCCAACTTGTATGCTACAGTCCCAATTCTTTCCAAGATCTTGAACGGTCCAATATACCTCGGGTTCAACTTTCCACGTTTCCCAAATCGTGCCACACCCTTCCAGGGTGATACCTTCAACAAAACCATCTCACCAACCTCAAACTCTAGAGGTTTCCTGCTTCGATCCGCGTAGGCTTTCTGCCTGTCACGAGCTGCGCTGATACGGTCTTGGATTTGCGCGATCTTATCTTTGGTTTCCTGTACCATTTCAGGACCAACCAATTGTCTATCACCTGTGTCAGCCCAACAAAGCGGCGATCTGCACTTGTGCCCATATAAAGCCTCGAATGGCGCGGCACCAATACTGGTGTGGTAGCTGTTGTTGCATGAAAATTTAACCAGGGGTAAATGCTTATCCCAGCTACCGCCTAAATCCATAACACATGCTCCCAGCATGTCCTCCAACGTCTGAATCATCCGCTCACTTTGTCCGTCGGTCTGCGGGTGAAACGCAGTGCTCATATTCAGCTTTGAGCCAAAAGCTTCCTGGAAGGATTACCATATCCTCGATACGAACCTTCCGTCTCTATCAGAAATGATCGAGAGAAGTACTCCATGGCGTGTAACAATCTCTCTCATGTAAATTTCAGCCAGTTTGCTTGTATTATCCTTCTTGCGGATAGGTAAGAAGTGTGCTGACTTCGTTAAGCGATCCACTATCACCCAGATAGTGTCATGGCCTTTTGGCGTTCTTGGCAACTTCGTAATAAAATCCATGGAGATTTGTTCCTACTTCCACTGGGGAATTTTTGGTTGCTGCAGAAGTCCCGAAGGCTTCTGGTATTCTGCCTTAACTTTGGCGCAAGTTAAACATTGGCTCACGTAAATAACAACATCGCCTTTCATCCTAGGCCACCAGTAATAATCTTTAAGATCCTGGTACATCTTATCCGCTCCAGGGTGGATAGAGTATCGCGACTTGTGAGCTTTATCAAAAATAACTTCTCTTAACCCACCAAACAGAGGAACCCAAATCCTTTTCTCAAAACACAACGTTCCTTCCCTGTTTGGCACCAATATCTTCTCCATCCTACGGAGATATTCTTCCTCAAGGTTTCCCTCCTTGAGAGCTTCCTTCTGTGCTGCACGAATGCGCGAGGAAAGGTCGATTTGAATTATCATTTCCATAGCCCTAACCCTTATGGGCTTGATTCTCTCTTTACGACTTAGGGCATCAGCGACCACATTCGCCTTCCCTGGATGATACTTGATCTCGCAGTCGTAATCGTTCAACAACTCGACCCATCGCCTTTGCCTCATATTCAACTCCTTCTGGTTGAATATATGCTGGAGGCTCTTGTGATCTGTGAAGATCGTATACTTTGTACCGTAAAGGTAGTGTCTCCAGATCTTTAAGGCAAAAACCACTACGCCTAGCTCCAAATCGTGTGTGGTATAGTTCTTTTCGTGTACCTTCAGTTGGTGTGACGCGTAGGCAATAACCTTTTGACGTTGCATCAACACACAACCCAATCCTTGACGCGATGCGTCGCAGTATACCACAAAATCATCTGTACCTTCCGGTAGAGCTAAGATTGGCGCGTTGCAAAGCTTATCCTTCAATATCTGAAATGCTTCCTCCTGTTTGATTCCCCAATCAAACTTCTTGTCCTTCCGAGTGAGGAGCGTCAATGGTTGGGCGATCTTTGAAAAGTTCTCAATGAACCAACGATAATAGCCAGCCAAACCCAAGAACTGCCGAATCTCGGTTGGCGTCTTTGGTGTTTCCCAATCCTTGATCGCCTCGATCTTGGTGGGATCCACGTGGATTCCATCCTACGTGCCCAAGGAATTGGACTTCGTGTAGCCAAAACTCGCACTTAGAGGATTTGGCATACAGCTGCTCTTTCTTTAGCAGTTCCAAAATGGCTCTTAGATGCTGTTCGTGCTCAGCCTTTGTTCTTGAATAAATCAAGATGTCGTTGATAACACAATCATGAACTTGTCCGAGTACGGCTTGCAAACTCTATTTATCAAGTCCATAAACACTGCAGGTGCGTTGTCAAACCAAACGGCGTAACAAGGAACTCGTAGTGTCCATAACGAGTTCTGAAGGCTGTCTTCAGGATACTTTCCTCTTGTATCCTTAACTGACGGTATCCAGATCGCAAGTCGATCTTTGAGTAAAAGCTTGAACCTTGCAGTTGATCAAACAGATCATCAATTCTTGGCAGAGGGTATCTATTCTTGATCGCCGGCTTGTTCAGCTCCCGGTAGATGATGTTTATCTGAAAACCATCATCCCTCTTTTTGACGAGTGGTAATGGGGTTACCCCAAAAGGAAATTTTGGTCTGTTATCTTCCTTCTCTACCCATTGCTAAAACTTCTCTGTCATTCCTTGCATCTCCGAAAATGTAAGTTGTTACGATGCATTGACTACGGGTGCAGTGCCTGGAATTTATTGTGGAGGAGACGATTCCGACAAGTCTTCGAGGAAGACTTCGGGCTATTTTCCAACCACAGGGATGTCTTCGGGTTTTGGTTCTTCTCTGCCTGATGATCCGTAGGAGCATATCCTGCTCCATGAATCACTATCATTTCTCCGTTCGTCGTCGGGGTGCGGCTGACAATCTCCGCTGGGTTATTCGACAACTATTCCATCCCAATTATCACATCGAAGCTTCCGTTAGGCTTGTTTTATCGAGAACTGGGTATCTAGGTTACTTACTACTAAAACAACTATATTTCCTGAAGCTAAAATTTGACAATACTGTCAAATAGAGCGTAACATTGACTATTATGAGACGTACCGATATCCACGCTTGGGTTCTATCCCCGCTGTTGAGCTTTCATCCACGTGCCTGAGTGTTCTTAGGGCAATACTTCCTGAAATGTCCCACATCACCGCAATTAAAACATGCTTGGCCACAGCCTTGATCGTCACCATCCCTGCCTTGATAGTTGTTGTCGTTGTGATTTCCTCCGCGATTTCCGTTACCATTTTGACCTCTATTTCCATGTTCAATACCTTGCCGACATGTTTCCTTGACATGTCCCACCTTACCACAGTTACCACATTTTCCATATCTACACCGCCCGTTATGGGGACGTTGACAGTTGTCGCACTTTGGTAGAATACCCGTGTACTCTTTTCTCTTTTTGGCCTTGTCGTCGCAACCCGACTGGGTACCCTGTTTGAAATTCGCCAACTTCCTCTTGTTGTTCCCAGATGACTCTACATGAGTCCCCTTCTTCTCCTCAGAGGCTGAAAATTTGTCCATCCTGATTGCCTCTTCCGTCAGGGCTACACTTAGATTGATGGCCTCAGAGATTGTGGCAGGCTTTGATGCCGTTACCATGCTCATGATTTGGGGTGCCAATCCCCAAATGAAACGCTCAATCCTTTTAAACTCCGGATCTACCATGTAAGGAACGATACGCGATAAAACTTGGAACTTCTCCACATACTCAGCTATTTTTGGACCTTCCATCTTCAAGTTCCAGAACTCAGTTTCTACCTTCTGGCTTTCTGTTCTCGAACAGTACTTTTTATGCATTAGCTCTTTCAGTTCGTCCCACGATAGAGCATACGCAGCAGCCTCGCCCATTGTCTAAACCTGAAGTTTCCACCATGACAGAGCCCCATCTCGGAACAGCCCGGAAATGTACGTGACCTGATCTCTTGGGGCGCATTTGCTCGCACGCAAAACAGTGTCCGTCTCCTCAATCCAGTGTACGAAGGCTACGCCACCCCCAGTGCCGTTGAAATGTAGGGGCTGGCAGCCTAAGAACTGCTTGTAGGTGCAGCCGTTGGGTGGGTTATCTCCTGAGGTACCTCCGTTGCGCTCGGAGTGATGGGCCTCGTATTGTGCGATGACTGCAGCAATGATTCCCTGAAGTTCCGCCTCATTGGTGGGTATGCGTACATCGCGTTTTGGAGGCATCTTCCTATGATGATCGTATGGGTCAGGTCATAGTAAGTATAATGTGCGTAAGTTCACAACAATATCAACACATAACATCTCATGTTATCAATAAATCAATCACGTAACATCTCATGTTATAGAATATAAACAATAGATCACTTCGATTTCATTACCACAGATCGAGACCAGAATGTAAGGTTTACAGGTACCCAACTGTATCATACAACATCAATGACTTAGTAGGTGACGACCCTAGGCAAGTCGTGCGATCGCTGGTCATGTTCAGGAATCTCTGATTCGTCCATTTTCAAATTCCAAGACTCCATCTCAAGCTTCTGTTATTCCAGTCTTAGAACCATATTTCTCCTTAATCATTTTCTTGAGCTCGTCCCAGCACAGTGCATAGGCAGCATCTGTACCAAGGGTCTGAATCTGATGATCCTATCATGAGAGTGTGCCATCTAGAAATGACCCCGAGGTAAAGGTAACACTCTGTTGGGGTGATCAGTTAGTCATCCTTAGAATGGAGTCAATCTTTTCGGACCAACGAACAATTGCAATGGCGCTTACTGTTTCGTCGAAGTTCAAAGATTTGCAGTTCAAGAACCGCTTATAGGTGCGGTCAGTTTGGGGGGTTATTCCCAGTTGTGCCATCGCTACGCTTAGTGCGGAGTGCTTCATGCCATGCATTTGCCTGTGAGATGCGTTTTTGCAGCTCGGCTTCTATCCTTGGCAACATACTGGTGTTTGTGTCATGCCTTGGTGGCATTCTCTTCTGCCGAAATGGCATGAAGTGAGTTAGACAACTTCCCAATTGTCTATGAGATACATAGCACCATAAGCCATCATGTACTCACCTAATTTTATACGTAAATATACTCAATGTATGGGTGGGGAAATAAATTACTGAGCCTTCACATAGGCTTGCCAATTTGGCTTGTTGCTTGAAATGGGATGAACTCGAGGCTTCATCGCCTTGGTCATTCGTGTTCGAGTTATTTCCTGCCACATTAGTTTTCATTAGCTTGACCCGCAGAGTCCACCAGGATTTCTGTGCACTACAAGTCGTTATTACGTGGGCCCCCGTAATAATAAATTGTCTTGCACAGTTACCCCAAATTTTCTCTCGTCCAAGCAGATGATCAATCAAGGAGCAACAGCAGGTGCATTGGCATGAACAGGGTCATGCTCTAATGCGGTGTTAGGAGCGATGCCTGGCTCAGGGGCCACGGCTGGCTCCGGATCAACAAACCCCATCTCGAAATCAGCTGGATCAACCATCACAGGGGGTTACAGGATCCTCCAAGGGCTGGTCTAAGTGTATGAACTCAAGGTCATGGTCTGGATCAAAACCAGGTGGAAGAACAAGATCACCCTCAATACTGTGATCAAACTCAAAGCTGTGTGCGGGAACCGGTGCAGCTGATGATGCCGTGTCAGGGTCGGCGTCGTGTGAATGGTGTTGCACTCCCTGTATATGCGAAAATGCGGATGTCAGAAACTCAAATGAGTCTGGGACAGGGGAATGGACATGAGTTTCCCCTGCAAGAGCGTCCGCAAGCAGTAGGCTAATACCAGCAGCAATAGGGCCTCGCCCTCGAATGGGTCCTCCTCTAGTAGATCGTTATCGTCGTCAGAGGCCACGTCGGGGGGGGGCATATCAACAATGGGATATGCGGCAAGGGGCACAGGAGCAGGGATCACCGTGAGTGGCAAATTCCCAACGAGATGGCCATCAGTAGGATCTGTTACGACATCAGGCAGAGCAAAAGGGCTGAAAGTCGTCATCGTCTGTGCCGGTAGTATCGGAAATGTACACCTCGTGCTTCGATGAAACTATGTCGTCTGATACTATGGCCATGGGATTCGTAGTGTCCATCTTTCTAGTACATGATGAAGGTATGGCGTTTGTGACACATACGTATAACAATCAATCATATAATCATATAAACATATTAGTCACCAAGTAAGAAATCAAATAATTCTCCTAGTCCCACTAGCCTTCCAGCCTCTCAGACTGCTCTTCCTAGTCCCACTAGCCTTCCAGCCTCTCAGACTGCTCTTCCTAGTCCCACTAGCCTTCCAGCCTCTCAGACTGCTCTTCCTAGTCCCACTAGCCAATTCTCCTAGTCCCACTAGACAACCACCTCGATCTCCCAGACCGAGCCTCGGCCTCCAAGACCGAGCCTCAGCCTCCAAGACTGAGCCTATAATTAATAAATAAAATGTGCTCAACATTTGTTTGTAAAAACGTTTTAGATCTGGACTTAAGTGGTATGCAGTAAAAATGTTTTCGTGAGAGCCCTAGTGATCATAGTCTAGACTCGAGAAGGAATCCTAGTTCGCTATGATCAGAGCTCTGATACCAAGCTGTCACACCCTGGCTTTGCGGAAGCCTGGTTAATTTGGTGTGACTTCTTAATACCTTAGCTTAATCATAACAAAGCTATATGAATTAAAAACATGCAAGATCATCCATTAAGTTTTGAAAACCAAATACAATACCATTGTTTTAATGGGAATACACCCTAACAACCATAAACTTGTTCAACAAACAAGCAAAACATCAACACAGTTTAAGGACTGTGACTTGTCCAGGAAAGAGTCACATTCCCTAAACCCCGGATGACCTCGGAAACTAGTGCAGCGGGAAAACGTGCCATACCGTGCCAGATCCTTTAATTCCCTGAAATACATGTAAGTTAAAAAA
The DNA here is from genome assembly GCF_002127325.2 of Helianthus annuus. Lineage (NCBI taxonomy): Eukaryota > Viridiplantae > Streptophyta > Magnoliopsida > Asterales > Asteraceae > Helianthus > Helianthus annuus. The sequence goes on from NC_035434.2 coordinate 17,583,069, forward strand.
ATCAACAATAATGTTGAGCGAGTTCATGCGTTTAGTATGTGCGCGCGAATAACCCTTTATAATCATTGTAAGTGTGAATATTTTGTAAACTCTGGTATGAAAGCAAATAAGGAAACATATCAGTTAATGTGTAACCACATGGTCCAACCTGCGGGCGCATGGGAGGGGATAGGACAAGGTCACCACATGGTCCAACCTGCGGGCGCATGGGTGGTGTTACGACAAGGTCACCACATGGTCCAACCTGGGGGCGCATGGGTGGTGTTAAAACAAGGTCACCACATGGTCCAACCTGCGGGCGCATGGGTGGGGTTTGTTATGCTCAAATAGGCCTATCACTTGTATCCCTCGATCGTACTACGAGGACTAATGTTCTTAAGGTTTCACCTACCCAAATCACATAACCTAACAGTTCCTTCCTTAGCTGACCATACCATGTAAGAAATATTCGTAATCATAGTAACATGTATTTCACCCCCGCAGTTTAGAAAACTGAAAACAGTTAAGAGAAAAGGGGGAACATGAACTCACAGTCAATGCGTCGCTATACCAAGTACTACAAATATCCGATAGCTGTGCAACGACCTACATGTGCTAATTCTATTAGACGGATGGCCGTACCTTAGCTTTATAGTTTACATTTTTGGGGAAACAGTTAGACAACCGTTCCTTGTATGTACTTGGTAATTTAATTTCCTTCCCAAGGATGGGGGATTTAATACATGTGTGTTTGTATCATCTCATTAAGTCCCACTTAACATATTTTTACTTCTCATTCCAAAATATAAATACTTTTCCCAAAAATATTATATTTTCTCTTCACATAATACTTTCCAAAATAATATGTTGACAAAATACGCGTTTATGAATATTTCCGTATAAAGCGTAAGTTACGTTTTAACGATTAAGTGGTAATAATAATTACCGGTGTAACTTATACGTTCGTCGTGTAAGCGTTCGTATTATTTTGGGTTCGTCAACGTTTGTAAATATTATTTTTACAATAAAAATAATATTTATGTATTTTCACAAAATAATCATAAACAGTGTGGTGAAAAATATATTTACCGAATATATATTTATCACGTTTAGTTTTTGTGAAAATCCCACCTCCGATTATTTAATAAATAAAGTCATGGCGAAATATATTTGAAAATAGATTAAAAATAGTTTAACACTTGTAAATAATTCTAAGTGTTAGATTTTAGAAAAATTTCGCCAGAGTTTCCCCTGTAACTACTGGAGGTGGCCACGCTTTCAGCGTATCATTTTCTTTTACAAAATCACTTCAACAATTTCTTTAAATCAATCAATCAATTTCTAACACATCAACTAGTTTTCAACACATCAAACTAATTTCAACACATGAAACTTGCCGACTAGTATGTAAATCGCATTATTACATGAACTTGTAGTTTTTCTGAAAACTATTGTGTAGATCTCGTTATATTTAGTGGATCTATGTATAAAATAGTTTAGTCTTGTAAAAACCCCGTTTTTAGAACAAATCATCCTTTACAACTTCCCGACAACTTTTATAAAAATTGTTACTTTGTCGGATCTTCTTATTTCACAAGTGTTTATACACTTGTGGTTTGTAAAATCACATTTGTTAGTTTGTCATCCAACTTATATAAAACATGATTTTCTCGACACTTGGTTCTACGAATATACCACTTGCAGATACGTAGATCAGCTAGTTTTAAACACCATTTTACTAGTAATAATGCTTTTACACAAGTTCATGTTTCTCGTGTGGTGGAGTTTCACCTTTTAACCCTCGTACCGACAGAAACAAGCTTATGTCAAGATCCATGATCTTAACAAAGTCGGGTTAAACGATGGTAAGAGCCACCACAACGTAGATCGGGCCTCAATAATCAACATATTCAAATACTACAACTTTTACACATGTTATGAGCTTTTAACCAACAAAAATCAAGTTTTAGTAGACTTTAAAGATTCAAAACGCATGATTCCGACTTTCAACCCTTAAAAATCATATTAACCACTTCAAATACGTTCGAGAGTGAGTTTTAAACATTATACCTCTAGCTCGGGGCTAGGGAAGATTCTTGGCGAAATGACGTGGATAAAAGCAAAGAAACGAGGTCCTTCCACTTCCGCTTGTTCCAAAGCTCCTAATACGTGATCCCCGACACTTGTATATACTTGGAATGGATTGATCGAAGCTTGAAAGTGGGTGTGTGACCCTAGGGGGGGTTCGGCCGAGATGTAGGGAGAGAGCAAGAGAAAGAGTGTGTTGGTGAAATGGATGGTTATAATCTCATGTGTGTTATGGATGTATTTATAGGCAAAGTCATGGTCTTGATCCAATGGTTTACATGTCTACTAGATATTAGACATAAATAATATAAAAAAAATCAAAAGTGTACTCCTTGTCCCCTCTAGTTGGCCGATCTCTTGGGGGGGGGGGGGGTATCCGGTTCGTTTCCAATCGTTCAGTTATTGTTTAGTTATGTTAAATAGGTTAACTTTAGAGTCTAACTCCGTTAGTTAAGTGATGCGTTATAAAGCGGGTGTTAGGGTAATCAGGGACCCTAACTGGCTCAGAAAAAGGCTAACAATATTTCTGACAATATTTTTATGTTCCGGGTATAGTCCGGTTGTTCGGTTGGATAGCAATCCGTTAAAGTGCTTAAGTAATCTCTTAAGCGTCGTAAATAATATTTTTAGCGACACAATTTATTCTGCAAGGTGTCAGGAATATTTCCTCATGTTTTGGCACTTTATTAATTAGCTAGAAGCTAGTATGTTGATAAAAGTGCTGTGTTTGGTGCTTAGAGTACGTTTTAGGCACATCCGATCATTATATCTAATTCCTAAAGACGCAGTTCTACAACCCTTGTATCCCTACACACACTATGGGTGTAGTAGAATATTTCTGGCTCTTACAGGCCCTTAGAGGCAGTGTTTGCCTGATGCTGGCTCTATCAGCATGTTCAAAGTATGATGCAGATATGTACAAGTATCAACAGTCAAGTAGCAGTTCATTAGTAATCTCAGTCAAGCACAGTAATTAAGCAACAATTAATAGTTAATTAAGTCATACGGATACCTGGTTTAGTGAGGGTTGTCACAGAGACCTCCCAGGAAGTCACCCATCCTAGTACTACTCCCACCTAAGCACGCGTAAATGTGGAGTTTTCATGTGCTCCACACCCAACTAAGACCAAAACGCGTTGGTGATTTAATAGGTAGGGAATGTCTTATAAACCAAAAAACTCTCCTGGCCACGACCAATGTAGGATCTGCCTTGGGTGTCACAATGGTCCATGTTAATCTTCTCGGTATCAATATCGGCATCATTACAATCACCCCGTCTAGGTCATTTTGGTAATGTCCTATTATCTCAGCATATATGTCCTTCTTGCTGGGAGCTATGGTAACAACATGAATATCTTGGTTCTTTTTTCATGTACGATTGAACATGTTCCTTATAAAACGAAAGTTCATCTACGTTGTTCTACAATCGTTTCAAAGTATACTCAAAATAATGTCTTGCATCATAAAATCACGACTCATTGGAATAGCAGTAGAACAGTTTGGGCAGCATCTTTAGACAATCTATTAAGTATATATTGTTTTTGAAATTCGCTTATGTCCATACTTCTCAAAACATAAAAGATGCGTCTGCATATCAACCCAAATTTCTCAAAACATCATGAACAGTAGTTGGTACAATCATGTTTCCGGAATGGAACGGAACATAACCTGTAGGATCTGAGTTTGTAATACTTGTTAGTTTAAGTAACTAAGGAACAAACAATTTGTAAATTGTAAAAACTGTTTGTTCCTTGAACTATTATGAATTCAAACATAGTACAATGAATATACAATTTCCCCATAGCATGATGAAAGGCCCCAAAACTGGGCACCCTACAGTTGGGTCACATCACATGTAACCAAAATTTTTGTGAGGTAGAATGCTAATGTGTATGAACGACAATGGGATCAATTTGCAAAATGAAAATGACAATGAACACCGATATTTGTATGAGGAAAAAGCCCTTGATCCTTGATAGATCTCCGGCAGAAAAAACCTCGGGTGATCGAAACTACCGATCACCAAGTATATTGAAAAGTAACTAGTAATCAAGTACAACTTCGGAAGACAATGAGCTTAATACAATGAAGACAAGCGTTTGTAGTTTGCGAGAGAGAGAGAGTGTGAGTGTTGTGTGTTCATATGATAGCTTGTATTCTACCTAAAATGAGCCTTATTATCGCCTATAAAAGAGAAATAACAAGATAACAAACAAAGCGAAAATGTGCAAGTATCCCCATGTTCTCCATAACGGCTATACTTGTTCATGCACGTGCCAATTGAGAGCATATTCTCCGATATACCAACATAGACCAAGTCCAATTCGTTAAAACACTTGCGAATTCAAGTTTATACATAGGATATAATTGTAAGTTAATATAAGTAATAATAAGGATCCTTGATCCTCAGACTTCCTGTACCATCCATTAAGGATCAGTGATCCCGGCTAAATCTAAGGATATGTGATCAATAGTATTAAAAATAAATCCCCTAACAATTGACCCCAAATATGGCGGATATGAAACTAATTTCATCTGCCATATTTCCGTTACAATTGGACTAGTCGTTACTCAAGAAACTAGTCGTTACAGTTACAGTCTGATGACATCACTGATGGGATAGCCTGCAACGATCATTACGCTATATAGGGATAAGATATAGTTTGAAAAACCATTTAAGAACAAGAATTCCCAATTTAAAACCCATTCCGGAAGCTCATCAGGTATTCTCTCTTCTTCGAATCCTTTATTTTCTGTATTCTTCTTCTTCAATCCTACAATGGCCAAGATGGTTACTCAATCCTCCCCAAACAAAAGTCAAGATCTCAATGGTTTACCAAAAAGCCAAAATCTTTTGAAGAATCCTTCCAACGAGTTATGCAGATTCACCGATCCAGAGATGATCGTTTATACACCTGTTTCCCCTTGGGAACAATCTTCCATCCTTTCGATTCATCCACCAAAAGCTATTATCTCTCACCCGTTTCGGTGTGCTTTCCTACCATACCCTTTCAGATAGGTTATACATACCCATTCCTTGAATTCACCTAGCAATTCTTCACCCTAACTGGCCTGTGCTATAGCCAGGCAATGCCCATGTTATGGAGGGTATTGTACACTATAGACAAATCATTAGTGACAAAGGATTGGACTTCAATCTCTCTGAACTCTCACACACGTACGCCTTAGCATCAAGCTCCAACTTCTTCTGGAAATTCTGCACAGAGTAATCAATGGAAACGCAAAAAAATTGGATACATGAACAACGCCAATGAAAGCATACAACACATTGTGAAATATTAATTTGAAAAAAAAAAACAATGAAACAAGCATAAAAGAACAAAACGCCATATCTGCTGTATATGTGTTGCATGATTTGCTGGGACAAAATATGAAAACATCATCAAATATTACTTTGTCCAACAGAGTCCACATAAGACGCCATAGATCTGAGAAAGCTTGGAAAGGAGGTAACTACTAATACGAAATCTTTGGTGTTTTATTTGAAACAGATTTAAAATGCGAAATAAGGAGGAAACGTACAAAAGGACAATCGTACCCCTGCATATCATTTAGCGCCCCCTGCCACGTGTTAGGCCAGGATCCGTTCTCACCGTTCTCACACTTTAGGGCATTTTCTCTTGATCTCGTTCCTATATATATATATATATATATATATATATATCTGGAGTCATGACGCGAACTTATTTATTTATACATTTAAGTTATCGGTTAAAATCATACGACGTGAAGAAAGTAAAATGTAAACATAAACGAACATAAATACATAACTGAGAAAGTAACGATACTAAACGCGAAAAGTACAGGTTGTCACATCATCCCCAAGTTGAAAGAAATTTCATTCTGAAATTTAGCAAGTAGTACCTGATTCGGTTAGTGTGGTTGAGAAATTTCCTAGGGTGCCACACCTGAGCCTTAGTGGCTTCTCTTTCTTTGGTTGCTTGTTGTTGTGTGTTCACACATTGTATTATCAATTAGCAACACTTTTATGCATTTTGACTTGTACCTCTTGCACTCATTTTTTTATGAAGTAAGTGGTTGTATTGTGGGTTATTTTGGATTTGCTCCCTTTGGGTGTTTAAAGGGGTATTTGGCTTTTTCTACTCTCGTGAGTTTCGTATGAATTTCGTATGGAATCGATTCTCCAATATGTGAATGTTTATAATTAATGTGATGTTGCTCCTCATTTGGCTAGGCAACATCTGTTGCAACCATGAAGCACTTCTAAGTATTAGTCAGTTAACTATTAATATATGTTGCTCCCTAACGGATTTGTTGCTAACTATTAATATATGTGTGTGTGTGTGTATATATATATATACACCCACACAGTATTATTTGTTGTTTGTTATCTAAAGTTGGTAAAAAATATGGCTATGATGTTTTGCATACTAGCCCATTGGTTTCTAATTTCGGCTTCGGTTTCTAGGAACCTCTCTGAATACCGATTGTCGGACTCAGAGAAAAGAAGACGAATGATGATATCCTCATGTCTTTCTCTTCCTCCTTGTTGATGTGGTCGGAAGCCTTGTTGCTTATTTCGGGGTTGTTGAAAGTTAGATCGTTGATTTTAATTTTGTTGGTTGATAACTCTCAGTTCCCCGTCAACTGTGCCAAAAACATATGACTTCAGCGAGGGTGTGTATATTTTTAATATATTTTGAAGTAATTTTTACTCCTTTATCAAACTTTAAATTTTTAGAACACGATATAACACTATCACTCTCTACAACACGATAGGGCAAGTGCACCCATTGTTGGCGTAGTATAGTTATGATAAGATACGGAGGTCATCCAAGGACACAAGAGCTTTTAGTACCGGAATATTATCAATGTCTATTCTAACCAAATTTTTAGAAAATATTTTTAATAAGCAAAATAAAGAAAGAAACTAAGGAAGTGAAAGAAATCAATAGACAAGATAGAATCACTAGGCTCCAACTCATCTTTTAATCCTTTGATGATTTCCGCACCTTGGGTGTTTTAAGAGATTATCTTAGTTATAGTGGCATGTCCCTCTTTTGGAGGCAATGCTACCCTCAGCCATATTTGTTTGTCTGATTTAGCAGGGATATAGTCCCGAAAGGTCAAAATATGGAAAGATAATTAAGTAAGTTATTAATGCAAAATGTGGCATGTCCCTCTTTTGGAGGCAACGCTACCCTCGGCCATATTGGTCTGAGTCAGCAGGGATATAGTCCCGCAAGGCCGGTTTAAAGTTTAAATATTAGTTTATTTATAAGGGATTCAAGTCATTCTTACTTCCCCTGATTTGATGCTATCTGGCTCAAAGGAAGTCCTAATAAGCTTGAATCAAGTCCTTGCAGGATCTACACACTCAACGAGGCAAGAACTTTACCCAAACCATCCTTCTAACCCCTTTCCAAGCAGTTAACACACCTTATATAAACCGTAAAGACACGAATGAGTGAATCAACAAAACATGAAGAGGTGATATGATAAAGTTCACTTTCAATATAAAAAACTAGATATTAAAGTCATTAATACAAACCCAATTAAAAAGTTAACCAAAGCTTCGAAATCAAAAGTAATACATAAATGTCTTGTTTGACTTGATTCTTGAAAGATGGTTACATGCATGGGTCAATAAGGTGTCATAAAATTTGTGATTTGAGATGAATATGTTAAAAAATGAACTTTTGGAAGTTCATATATGTATGTATATATGTCGTGTGTGTGTGTATATATATATATATAGAGGACTGCTAAAATAAAAACCACCTTCAGTTGTAAGAACCATGAGAACTTTTTGATCGGGGGAGAGTTGGACCAAAAATTTTTTCACATATGTAAAAAAAAATTCAAAAAAAAATGTCGTGTGTGTAGATTTGAGCACCACAAGTTTTTGTTTACGGGTACCGTAAATTTTGGTAAATTTTATTTAAAATTTACGGTACACGTAAACACAAACTTGTGGTGCTCAAAACTATAGACACGACATTTTTTTTGAAATTTTTTTTACAAATGTGTTTATAATACACGCATCTACGTTTATGAAAAAAAAATTTTGGTCCAACTCGCCCGGTACGGTGTAGTTCTCATGGTTCTTACAACTTGAGGTGGTTTTCATTTTAGCGGTTCCCTATATATATATATATATATATATATATATATACTATATTAATAAGCATATCCAAAGGACTTCTTAAGGTCATAAGAATTTCCTTAAAACACCCCTAAAGCATGATGTACAAGTCTTTGAAGCACCATAAAACATCACTTTCCACTTATACCCTTTTACTCAAATAAACACGGATTGAGATCTACGCCGTCCATTTTAAAAGAAGTACACCACACGGATTGGGATCTGCACCGTCCATTCAATTTTCAACTCCCGCTCATACCCAATTCCCCACACATCACTGTCTTCTTTTCATTTTTCATTTGCAGAGGATAGAGAGAACAAGAGAGGAGAGAATGTTAGAGAGAGGGAGAAAGAAAGAGGTATACAGGTGAAGATCGGAAGTAGCGTTGTGCTCAAGTATGTGTAATTTTCATCCTAATATCCTTATCACCAGATCTCTAGGTTTTTCTTCACCTTCTTTTCTGGTTATACCAGGTTTATTCTTCCGTCTTAGCTCGCTTTCTCCATAGTGATGGTTGCTGAAGACGAAGCAGCGGCGATCAAGGTGGTTTTCGTGGTGGTTCACCGTGGTTGTTGACCACTTGACCTTCCCAACGACTGAGGTTGTCGGCGACGACCTAGGGTTCATAATATGTAAGGTTTCTTATCCAGATCTACTTTCCAACCAGTTCAGATAGAAGTTTGGGTATTTGAAATATGCGTAATCTTAATTTTCTGATTTTAGGTTTAGGATTCAATTACTTTGTTGACGTTTTTCTGTTTTAGAGCAATCAATGTCTGCTTGAAAATTTGCAACTAGAAAATTTTCTTTTGGATGCTTGTGGAAACCTAAAAGTTTCAGATTCTGGATTAAGTATTCTTTCTCGACATGTTAGGGTAAGTAAAAGATGTTAACCTTTAATTGTTATTTGTGTTGAATCTTATATTGAATTCTAAATGAGAGAGAGAGAGAAAGAGAGGGAGAGAGGGAGTAAGTCAGAGAGAAAGAGGGAGGGAGATTAGTTTTCTTGGTTGTTTTATTTGATAGCATAAACCAGTTGTTGACTTAACCGGGTAATGCATATTTTGTAGGTTATGATGGGACTACAATCGATTGGGATGATTTGGCTCATGTAAGAACTTGTTTCATGATGTTTTATTTATTACAAGATTGTCGTGTTTTTTTTTATTTTTTGTCCGTTGTCGGCATTTATTGTAGGGTGTTTATAGTTACGGGTATGCACCATATGGTGAGGTTGCGGTAGCCGGCGAAGATGGTGGTGTTGTTTTCTGACAGTTGAGCAGTGGCAACAACGATGAGTTGCGACCACAAGAACTCTCCAACATCACATGTAACTAAATAAGAAGTGGCGGTTTAACGGTTTTTAGGGTAGATCGGAAGGCGGTTGGAGTTTCAGATGTGATCCTCCAGTGAAATTCCGGCAACCCTGAGGTAAGATCTAACGCCTTAGGTCATTTGTCCAATAGCATATCCTAACTCCGTCAATGGTCTTTCTTGTTTTTATTTGACCGCAGATGACTTTAGGCCATCTAGGGTTACTCTGACAGCGGTGGTGACTGTTGCCCAGATCTTCTTGATGATGAATAAAGTGATAAAGAACAATAATAAACAAACTAGTACCTCTGATTTCTGAATGAATAATGATTCTGAATGTATGAGTATGTATTTACAATTGAAATATCTAACCCTATTTATACTAATCTAAAAGGTGCGATCCAATAGACATGTCTCTTCGTGAATAGGTGTGTCTCTAGATCTTGTGGATGAGAGTGATTGTGAAGAGGTGTGTCTCCTTGTCCAAGAGTCGCGTCCCCTCCTTTTCTTGTGGCTGAATTTGAACAAGAGGTGTGTCCAAGGGACACATCTTTTCCTTTAGTATGGCGGTTACAAACTTCTGTCTTGTCACCTTCAGCCCCTTAACTTTATAACTACCTATCTATACTACTTTAAACTAATTACATAAACTACCCGCTACTTTCGACATATATGGATTAAGGAATTAACTATCAATATTCCCCCCTAATTTCTTAAACCATGCCTTGAACACCTTCATGCTTTAGCATCTTCATTCTTCAAGAGAATGAAGTCTTCATCTTCCACTTGAACTTCTTTCCTTGCACCTTGGTCTTTCTCCATGTCTTGATTGCCATCATGTGCTTCTCCATCTTTATCACGAACTTGTTGCAGAAGATCCATGTCTTTAAACTTCGGTTTTCTACCGGTCACTTGCTTGACTTCTTGATCAGATTCTCCAACACTTGCAACACGAACTTTGTTTTGAACATGAGCAAATTCTTTGAAGTCTTCACACGTTTGAATATCACCATCTTTAACATGCGTGTCATCTTCTATGTCTTTATCAGGTTCGTCTTTAGATGGTATATCACGAACTACTTCATGTTTCCTGTTCTTGCAATTTGATTTGTCATCGTTGACAATGTTGTTTTCTGGGGATAATCCGTTCTTGGATGATATCTCTTCGCATCCCTTGCATCTCTTGTTTGTCTCTAACTGTATGCTTTCTGACTTCAACTTTTCAATTTCTTTGCTCATCTTTTCTGCAAATGATGTTTCCCTTTCATGCATTTGCCTTTCCAACTGTATTTCTCTGTTTTTTATCTCAGTCTCGAACTCTTGTTTCTTTATTTCAAAATCCTGGAGCATATCAAACTTCTAAGATTCTAATTCTCTTTTCATGTCACTTTCTGTTTCTGATCTTTCTTCTTCTGTAATTGCCATCAAGAGTGTTGGTTCCTCGTCCTCTTCTAACAAGTGTGATTCCTTCTGTGCTTGTTTTGCTTTCGGGCACTGAGAGGCATAATGTCCAAACTCATGGCAATTGTAACACTCCACTTCTATCATATCTTTCTTGAAGCAATTTTGATCTCTAGGGTTTCTATTCCTCCTATCATAACCTTCGTCCTTGTTCTTGGAATCATCATGCGAGATACTTCCGCCTCTTTCTTCTTGTCTAAACTTTTCATCACGCCACTTGCCTTGTGATGAATTAAACCTTCCTTGTCCATGGTTTCCAAAACGCCTTCCACGACCATAGTTCTTGTCCCGTCGTGTAAACATAAGTTTCTCTTGATCGTCTACCAGGTTTTCATCCACCAGATTGGTCCTTTCTTCATAGGCTTTCAATCTTTCGATTGTTTCATCTAGCGTCGTTGTTTCAAGATCGGCGAATTGTTCAATGGTTGCAACAATTTGAACGAACCTTCTTGGTACAGAACTTAGAAGTTTCCGTACTAAAGTCCGTTGATCAAATGTTGATCCAAGACTACTTGCCCTCGTGACAATACTATTTAGTCTTGCAGTGAACGAATCGATAGTGTCTTCCTCCTTCATTTTTAACATCTCAACTGTTTTGAGTGTTTGAAGACGTGCCTTCTGCACTCGATCTGCACCGACGTGTCTTGCTTTTAATGCATCCCAAATTTCTTTTGCACTCTTGCAACTTGCAACTTGTATTATCATATCTTCTGGTAGTGCTTGATATAAGTAAGCGGTTGTCGTCATATCCTTCTTTTCATCCGCTTGCGTATTTTCCTTTGGTTCTATGATTTCCCATAATCCGTTTGCCCTAAGTATGGTTTTGATACGGATTGCCCATACCGTATAGTTTGTAGACTTTAAGATAGGACACTGAAACTGGGAGAACGAACTATTCTCTTTAATTACTACCGCATTTGACGGAGAGCCTCCTCCTGAATCCCCCATAATTTCTTGCTCAACAATTTTCCCTTATTATATTTTTGGTTTTCTCCTAGAATTCACGAACCGACTCCGCTAGATTTTGTCCTCTTTTGATCGGATTCGGATTTCAATTTCTTCGGTTAAAACATCAATTTCCACTAATTGAGAACGTGCCTTCGATTAGAACATCAATTTCCGCTAATTGAGAACGTGCCTTCGATTAGAACATCAATTTCCGCTAATTGAGAACGTGTCTGCGATTCGAGCCTTTGGCTCTGATACCACTGTTGCCCAGATCTTCTTGATGATGAACAAAGTGATAAAGAACAATAATAAACAAACTAGTACCTTTGACTTCTGAATGAATAATGATTCTGAATGTATGAGTATGTATTTACAATTGAAATATCTAACCCTATTTATACTAATCTAAAAGGTGCGATCCAATAGACATGTCTCTTCGTGAATAGGTGTGTCTCTAGATCTTGTGGATGAGAGTGATTGTGAAGAGGTGTGTCTCCTTGTCCAAGAGTCGCGTCCCCTCCTTTTCTTGTGGCTGAATTCGAACAAGAGGTGTGTCCAAGGGACACATCTTTTCCTTTAGTATGGCGGTTACAAACTTCTCTCTTGTCACCTTCAGCCCCTTATCTTTATAACTACCTATCTATACTACTTTAAACTAATTACATAAACTACCCGCTACTTTCGACATATATGGATTAAGGAATTAACTATCAATAGTGACCAGTTCTTCTGGCGACGTCTTCGGCAGCACCCTCGGTGACAATGGTGGCTGTTGTCACCATTATTGAATTTCTAAAATCAAAACTGTTGTGTTGGGTCTTTGTATAATTCACATAATTGGTAATTAGTAACTTTCTTTATATTTATTTCATGGACACCTGTTGCCATTCAGTATGGAACTGGGTGGAACTGGAGAGATCTGATGTTTTTTTAGCCAAGACTCTGTCAAACTCGGTGACCTGGTTATAAAAGGGCGGGTAAAGATCGAAACATTCTGGTGTTTTTGAGTGAAATGTTTTCATTGATTTCTTATTGGTTATGCGTTTTTATGCAGGATTTTATAGAGGCAACCGGATAGAGCTTAGCATCACTTTCTTGGCAGCCAAGTTAGATTGTATACTTGATCTTGGACTTCCGGCGATATCTGTTGGGAAAGTTGTACCTGTTTGGTAACTAGGACTCTTGTCTATGTTTCATACTATGCTGATTTTTAGCTAACTTTTTTTAAGTTTTACCTGTTAGAGATAAGATATTACCTAAATTGGTTGCCTACATATGGATTTAAATTGCTACCTCTACATTTTTCCCTTTTTTATAAGTAAAGCAATGATGATGACTGTTGTGGTTAATTAGTGAAAACATGGTTTAATACGTTCTAGAGTTAATGTGCAGAATAGGACTTTTTTGGTTTGTATACTAAAATTATCACCAACTACAAAGCCTTTTTTATTAAATCATAATAACTTGTCAAGATTCATTAGTGCTTTTACAATGACTTTGAATTTTAGTGGTTGATTTAGCATTTTGTTTTTAAGGGAAAAAGGTGTTTTTAGCTTTTACTTGTATTGCAAATAAAGACGGTATCTGAATTAATGACATTTAACATGGTTTTTGTAATATTGTTTTCTTTTATCAGGTAGGTGTAGGTATCTGAATGCGTTGACATAGTCACTCAAACAGGCATTGTTCAAGATCTTGATGATAGGCGTCAGGAGCTTCCCCTGGGTATTCTGAAGCAACTTCACAAGTATGGCTCATTCGACTGTTTTGTTTTGTTTTGTTTTTTAATTTTATTTTCATTATGGTTTGTGAATATTTTGCATGTCATGTTATATAGGAAGCATCAACAACAGATTGAAAGGGGGGATTTTTCCGGTTGTTTGAGTCCAACTGCACTGGAATCAGCTGAACTGTTTGTTCATATACCTTTTGGTGAGCAAAAATACAAACACTTAGTTTCTATTAATAATTTATTATGCTATTTGAGCGTTTGATCTCCATTTGTTTATCCTTGCAGGTGCTAGAATGTTTAATAATGACATGATGTTAATAAGAAAATTAGAGGAACGGGAATTACACCAAGCGATCCAACTCCAAGATAGAAGATTAATGAATCTGCAGTTGGCTGATGCAAAACACAGTCTGTTTCAACGGAGTTTATCTCTAGGTGATGTCTTTTCTTCACCAACTCAAATAAAACAAAATCTTGTTTTCCCATCTGATAACAACAATGAAGAACATGTTGAAGGATGAGGGCAATTGATAAGCTAAAGGATATGTTGGATCTGTTTGCCACCGCCTCCTTCACCCCGCCGCACAGCTTCTTTGTTGTCGCCACCGTATGCATCGGTTTTGTTTAGATCGGTGGCATGTGACTCTTTTTCTGTCAGATCTCTTGTCGACACTGTTGTCTTTTCAGATTTCCACCAGACATAGGGTTCCGACAACACTCAAGGAGTTCCGGTAAGTGTCCGAGTTTTTCTGTTTATGTTTTATTTCAGGTTTTTGTGATCCGGGTTTCACACTCTGATTAAAGCTCAGACACTTCACTCCGTGTTTTCTTTCCGAGTTTGGACTGAGAAAGTCTTTTCAGTAACACAGTTCTTGCTTGGAAACCTACTGTTGTTTTCTGAAATGGCAAACAACAATCTGACTGCAATGGTGCAAAACCTCAAGCACAATGCTGAGGTAGGAAGTAGCGACAAACCTCCTTTGTTGATAAACGAGCTTGATTTTCCTGAGTGGAAGGAGCGTTTTGATAGGTATGTACGAGCAAAAGACATCAAAATCTGGTTGTGTATTGTTAAAGGATGTGGAGCTACTCCAGTACGTAAGTTGATGTTTGATACGTATTTGGCACTCACTGACGACCAAAAGAGATGTTTTGACTGTGAAGAGAAAGCTATGTCAATGATAACGATGGCAATGTCGTAATCTATACTTCATACGTTCCGTAAGAGAAATAGCTCAAAGGAATTGTGGGATAGTATGATCCAGCGATATAAAGGAAATGAAATGTACAAGAAGCGACGTCTCGAACGTTTGAAGACTCAATTTGTTGTGTTCAAGGCTTTAAGAAATGAATCATTTGATGACACAGTGAACCGATTTTATCATTTGCTGAGCGAACTTGATAGAAGTCAAGAGGGTATTTACACTGAATTTGAGAAAGTTGAGAAGTTTCTGAATTGTCTTTCTAGAGAATGGAATATGTACACCGCATTGATTAGAGAGGGTGTTCTCTATGAGGAGCTTTCATTGGAAGAAGCTGTCCAAAAACTAAGGGGTTATGCATGGAATATGGAAGATCAAGCATCTGATTTCGAGAAGATCCAAGATCCTCAGTTGTATAAGGCTTCGAAACCAATGGAGAAGAGTAGTAATAGTGGAGTCGGTGTTGCTTTGTATTCGGAGAATGAAGGTTCTGCAAGTGAACACGCCTTTATAAGCAACAATGTTAGTTCAAGTGGAACAACCAATTCCAATCAAGGGATGTACTCTTCTAGTGGAGCTCAGAAATCTCAAGGAACAAGTTTGAACATTCCCAAGATAGATGCAAGCTGTTTGAAGATGATTGAAGAAAATATGAGTCTGTTGGCGTCCTTCATGACTGCCTACGAGAACTTCTGTCTTGGAAAGCTCGTTGAACCGTCAAGTCCCGATGAGGACTTTGATCAGATAGATCAAGACGAAATGGAAGAACTTGATCTACAATTCAATATGGCACTGTTAGTCTACAGAGCGAAGAAGTTTCTGTTGAAGACGGGTAGAAAGTTCATAGGAGGTCAGACAAAGACCCGAATGGGAGTCGACATGTCAAAGGTGAAATGTTACAACTGCGGTATCTACGGGCATTTCGCACGTGATTGTCGAAAGCCGAAAATGGAAAGATCTGATAGAGACAACAACTCTGGAGGAAATAATTCAAGACCTCACAACAATGCATCAGCTGCCACCTCTAATTCAAGTGCTCGTTCAAGTGGGTCTGAAAATCATACACCTTCGACAAACAATGCTATGGTGGCTCAACCTCTGCAGAGTGTGACTGAGCCTTATGACTGGGGTTGTGCTTTGGAAGACATCTCAGGAGCTATTGTGTCACAAGCATTTATAGCTGAAATAGTGAACGAAGAATTGTATGAAGAGGTTGTCGAAGAGACTAGTATTGAGGAGCTTGCAGTTGTAGCTGAGGTTCTTGGGGAAGAGTTGGATTCAGGGAATGTTGCTGTGAATGAAGATTCCTCGATTGAAGAGACTGTTGAAAAGTCTAACAAGACAGAAGATGGAGAACAGGGAGAACGTTTTGAATTCAACATCTCCACAGCTGAAATGCAGCAATTTGCGGATGCAAAAGCTAAAAGATTGGAAGAAAACTCCGTAGAAAATGAGGCTTGTGCATTCATGGCTGGCATTGAGGCAAAATCATCTTCTGTAGATAAGCGATGTGCTAGATGTGTTGAGTTTGTGACTAAGATTGATAGACATGCACTTCATAACACAAACTTAATTGCAGATTTAGAAAAATCCAGAGAACTCATTGCTGTTTTGTCTAATTCGGATAAAGAACACCGAATTAAGATAAAAGAGCTGAAAAATGATATCTCTGAATTTGAGAGACTTGTGGCTCAGGGAAATCTTAGAAATCAGGAATTAAAATCTGAACTTGAAATGAATCAAAATTGTGTTTTGGAAAAGAACAAAATCATTTTGGAAAAAGATAATCTGATTTTAGATTTGCAACGAAAGATTGAAAAATTCAGGGATTCATTCGAAGTGACGAATTTCTGTATTAATAGCCAACGTCTCAAAGAATCTGAGGAAGAAATGTTCGGCATTGGTTATACTAAGGTGCCTCCTCCGGTGAACCATAACTATACATCGATGCCAAGCATTGATCCTGAATTGGCAAATTTTGTGCCAACGACCCCTCTGACGGTTGAACCGCAAAGTGAGTCAGAATCTGAGCCAGATGAAGTTACTGACTCAGATCAGTCGAAGATGAGTGGAATTTCAAAGAAAAATGAGGTGAATCTTGAAAACACTGAAAATTTGATAAGCAATAAGATTTTGGAAATTTTCAATCAAGTTCAAAATGTGAAGTCAAAACCAAAGTTACGTGGGAAAACTAAAAAGGCTTTGAAAAATGTCCCTAAAACTGAGTTTGTTAAAGGGGAGGATTTTGTCAAAGAAGAAGTAAAAATCAAAACAGGTTCCAACTCTCAGTTTGTGAACCAAATTTTGAAAAATTCCACCAACGCCTCATCATCTTCGACCGATCATGAGGAACGTCCAAAGAATGGTGCAAAAATTCGCAAATGCTATAAGTGTCGTGGGAAAGGACACTTAGCAGCAGACTGTCCAGATGACAAGGATAAATCTCTTGTTGATCCTGATCAAAAGAAACCTTTTGTTGAAAAACCACAAAATGAAAAAGTTAATGTTGAAAAGAAAAATGGTAAAAATCAGAAGGTTGAGAAAAACAAAGTTATTAAACAAGAAGTAAAACCAGTTGTCAAACCAAATGTTAAATCACAACAAAATCAGGATCAAGAGGAAAAACCCGTTGTTATTAACCGTGGGGACAGATCGGAAAATGTATCTCAAAGACATGATACTCGTGAGAAAACCCCTCACAGACGACAAAATCATGTTACCTTTCAAGTAGTTGAGAATGACCAACGCTCTGGAGGTTCGAACAACAACTATGTTAGACCTCATGCACAGAACAGATTCGTGAATGACCGAAATGCGTCACCCCCCGATTTCCAAGTCAAAGACCGCATTCGGATAATCATCCACGATCATTCTCAAGACACGAAGATGCTCCTAGATTTGGTAGGAATTTTGAGCCACCCAGGAATCAAAATTACAGTTACCAAAACTATGGAAGCCGAGGGTATGGAAACTCTGGTTATACCAACAGATCGTCAACTCCGTATAATCCACGATTTGCGGGGACTTATTCCAACAATTTCCGAAATGGAAATGGTGGACACAGAGGCGATGATGGTTATTTCAAAGAGTTTTCTTATGTTTACGAATCAGGAGGACCCAAGACCATCATGGCTTGGGTCCCACACTCTAACTAAATTTTTGTTGGGGAGTGTAGGAGCAGCTGAAGAGGGCTATCTATATTTGGTATATCGATAGTGGCTGTTCCAGACACATGACAGGAAATAAAGTGTTATTGAACAATTTTAAACAAATTCATGGTATTATGTGAATTTTGCCGGTGAAAAGGGTGGTTACATCACCGGTGAAGGCTCTGTGTCAAATGGAAAAATCACGCTGCATAAAGTGAACTACGTTGAAGAACTAAAGCATAACTTGATGTCGGTTTCTCAAATCTGTGATAACAAGTACACGATGCTTTTCACTGATAAAGCTTGCTTCGTTTTGCGTCCGGGATTTGTTGTTCCTGAAGATTGGATCGTTATGAGGGCTCCAAGGGTGAATAACACATATGTGAATAACTTGATGTCGGTTTCTCAAATCTGTGATAACAAGTACACGATGCTTTTCACTGATAAAGCTTGCTTCGTTTTGCGTCCGGGATTTGTTGTTCCTGAAGATTGGATCGTTATGAGGGCTCCAAGGGTGAATAACACATATGTCATGGACATGCGCCCATTGGTTAACTCATCTGCTCCAATGACTTGTCTACTTTCAAAGGCGACTGAAGATCAATCGTATCTCTCTCTGGCATAGGAGAATGGGCCATGTGCATCTGCGAAAAATGAACCACTTAGTGAAAAACAACTTGGTGTTGGGGGTTCCTTTACGTAGTTTCAATATGCACAACAAATGTGAATCATGTGAAAAAGGAAAAATCAAACGAAAGCCTCATAAACCGAAAACAATTAACTCAATCCAAAAACCACTTGAATTGCTTCACATGGATCTTTTCGGCCCGATCCATGTTGCTAGCATTGGTGGAATGTCTTATTGCTTGGTTGTCACTGACGATTTCTCACGTTACTCATGGGTATTTTTCTTAAAAACAAAGGATCAAACTGCTGGTATTTTAAGAGATTTATTCAAACAACTTGAGAAAAATTATACACTTCCTATTAAGAAAATCCAAAGTGACAACGGCACTGAGTTTAAAAATCATAATATGGATGAGTTATGTCGGGAAATGGGAATAGTTCATCAGTTCAGCGCTCCATATGTTCCTCAACAGAACGGAGTTGTAGAACGGAAGAATCGTACCCTGATTGAGGCGGCCCGCACTATGCTTTCTGAATCAAAATTGCCAATTTTCTTCTGGGCCGAGGCGGTAAACACTGCATGTTATGTGTTAAATCATGTGCTTACTGTCAAAAGAGAAGATAAAACGTGTTATGAATTGCTTGAAAACAGGAAACCGAACTTATCTGGTTTTCAATCTTTTGGGATTAAGTGTGTTATCAAACGCACCAAAGATACTCCTAAAATGGGGGAAGTTGGTGAAGTTAGGTTCTTTTTGGGATATGCCAATGGAACTCCAAACAAACGCGTTTATATCATCAATAAGCGTATAGTGGAGATCGTGTTTGACATAACTCCTTTGAGTTTTGATCCTCCACCGTCCGAATTCGGTCCCAAAAGTGGTTATGATTATGATAAATTATTTGATTCATTTGATCTTCCTGATGTTTCAGAAGAAGATTCGGAGGTTGTATACACACATCTTGTGAACAAAGATGAAGTGGATGCGAGCTGGAGAGCAAGTATTCCTACTAATGTGTCTTCGAATGTTCCAGTCGCTGATTCTTCGACCGTAAATGATGTTGTTGCTGAGCAGATCCCCAATGCAGCTGCTCAAACTACAAGTGGAGATCTATACGTTGACTTTTCAGCATATCCAAATGTTGATGCGTCTTCTGGTAATGATGAAGCTTCTAGTAGTAATGCAAATGCTGAGGGGGAGATTCAATCGAATTTGGAAAACAATCTTCAAGCTCCAGCAATCCCAGTTCCAAGAACAAATGTTCATCATCCTGTTGATAATATTATTGGGAATCCAAATGCTGGAGTGCAAACGCGAAGGAGTATTTTAAGAGATGCAATGCCTGTTCTCCGCTATCAAGAAAGAAGAAATATACAATCTTAGCCTGCATGAATGTTTTATCTCTCAGATAGAGCCGAAGAACTATCAAATGGCTCTGAAGGATAATTCTTGGTGTGAGGCGATGCAAGAAGAGTTAGCTCAGTTCGACAAGTTAAAGGTGTGGAATTTGGTCGATCTTCCAAAGGGCCAGCATGCAATGAACACGAAATGGGTTTTCAAGTGCAAGAAACATGAGAAGGGTGTCGTTGTCAGAAACAAAGCACGGTTGGTTGTGCAAGGCTTCAATCAGGAGGAAGGGATTGATTATACCGAAGTTTATGCACCGGTGGCAAGACTGGAAGCTATTCGTTTGTTTCTAGCCTTTGCTTTACACATGCGTATCAAAGTCTATCAGTTGGATGTGAAAAGCGCCTTTCTTTGCGGGAAATTGCATGAAACTGTGTATGTATCCCAACCACCGGGTTTCGAAGCTCCAGGTTTAGACAACAAGGTCTATTTGTTGGACAAGGCTCTCTACGGTCTCCATCAGGCCCCTCGAGCATGGTACGAGACGTTGTCAAAGCATCTATTGGAGCATGGGTTCTCGCGTGGTGCGATTGACTCCACACTGTTCATTTTGAAGAAAGGGGGAGATTTTCCGATCGTGCAAATTTACGTTGATGACATAATTTTTGGTTCTTCAAATGAAGAATTGTGTCGTGACTTTGAGGCGGTGATGAAGTCAAAATTTGAAATGAGTGCGATGGGCGAGTTATCATTCTTTTTAGGTCTTCAAGCGAGTCAAGGAAAAACCGGGACGTACGTACATCAGACAAAGTATGTCCATGAGATTCTAAAAAGATTTGGATTGGAAGATAGCTTACCCTATGACACGCCTCTCCCGACAAATCTCAAGCTTTCACCCGATGACGTGAAAGATCCTGAAGTGGATCCGACTCTATATCGAGCAATGATAGGTTCATTGATGTATCTTACTGCTTCACGACTAGATATTATGTTCTCTGTTTGTTTGTGTGCCAGGTACCAATCAACTCCGAAGGAGTCTCACTTGAAAGCAGTCAAGCGTATTTTCGGATATCTGAAAGGGACGCCTAAGCTTGGATTGTGGTATCCAGCTGAAGGTGGTCTGGATTTGATGGCGTATGCTGACGCAGATTTCGGAGGGTGCCGGATGAACAGAAAGTCAACCTCTGGTGGCGCACAACTTCTTGGAAATCGTCTTGTCTCTTGGCAATGCAAAAAGCAAGTTGCCGTTTCTCTATCCACGTGCGAGGCCGAGTACATTGCTGCTTCAAGCTGTTGTGCTCAGGTTTTGTGGATTCAGCAGCAAATGAGAGACTACGGTTTGAATTTTACTCGAACTCATATTCTTGTCGATAACAACTCTGCCATTTCCATAACAAACAATCCAGTTAATCACTCACGCACTAAGCACATAGATGTTAGGCATCATTTTATTCGCGACTGTGCTGAGAAGGGTTCAATATAAGTGGTTAGGGTAGACACCTAGGATAATCTTGCCGACCTGTTTACGAAAACATTCGATCGGGCTAGATTTGAAAATCTGGTCCGAATGATTGGCATGATCAACCCAGAGTAAAATGCTTTCAAAACTAGCATAGAAACTTTATTTTATCTTTCTGTACAGTTCTTATCGCTTTCGAAAAATTGAGAAACTCCAAAAATATTTTACTTAGTTGTAGGATAAATTTCAAAAAAAAAAAACAAAAAAAACAAAACCATTTGAAAAATTTAAAATGAATCGTGTTGAGATATAAGGGAAATGATAGTACATTGGTTAGTCGTATCTAATGCAGGACTATGATTATATAATCAATTAAACGTTAACTGTGGCAGCTTCATCATACGTTGCTTCGGTAGGTTTTACGCGTAAATAAGAACCTGTCTTTGGTATATAAACATAATGAACTGCGTAACCTCTTGTGGCGCATCTCTCGGATATATGGTTTTGGTACCGTAATTTCGTTTGATAGATTGCCGAAGTTCTGAGATACGTGGTCTTTATGTTGTTTATCATCTGGGTATCATGGTTGTTTCTTTTACCGAAAATAACGGGGACGCAAGTCTAGATCTTCCATGATACCATACATACGTGTAAATATCCTTAATACATGATGCATTCAACCCAAATAAGTGATAAAAAATCACATGTCCCACAAAATTTTGCGGGAGTCAAGTTCGTCTCTTTGTCTGTACGATGGTACTAACCTGTTCACGGACTTGCTCCTGTGCCCTTTGCATCTGAAATTCAAGTTCCTCCTCAATAAGTGATTCTATCACAAAGGACTTGTTTTTCAATTCCAAATAAGTGAGTATCTCACATTAGCTTATACGTCAAAAATAGATGATAAATGGTATACTCGCCAGTAAGATGATCTCTTGTGCATACCTTGATACTGGAGTATATTCTGAGGTGGGTAAACATTGTTACTGTCAGCTTAATACACTTAATTCCATATCTCGAAAACAGTGTTCGAAAGCGTGCTAAAACTTAAGTGGACCACAATACCGTTGAACGTCTTGAACTGTCAACATCATTCTAAAAGATTAAAGCTAAATGTTGTGGTTGGTGTGTCAGATACTAACAGTAAAACCGATATCATTCCTTTGCTCCGATTTCGCAAAAAGATAATTAGTGTAAATATGTTCCTAGGTTTAATCTCCATTTTAGTCAAAAATTGAAAAACCGCAAAAAGATTTTGCTTTCCTATTTCTATGTGCGATTTATCTTATTTGGAACACTCTAGAGTTGTGAAAATAATTCAATAAGATATTAAATATCAACTTCGGTAAGTTTAAAATAAGTTTTCTCATGAAAAATCGGTCGTGTGAGATTCATCTAAGTGTGTGAGAAATTTCATCAGGTGAGGAAGTCGATAAAATTTTGTACCAAGCAGTGATATTTTGTTTCATCTCAAGGGAAAGAATTGTTCTTTGAAAAACTTCACATTTTGAAAGGTTGAGTTGAGAGAAGTTTTGGGTATAAGTGGAAATTAAAACTTAACTTGGTCTGATATTTGAAAGAAATTGTGGACCGACCTTTGATATTAAGTCCGACTTTTCAACATATAACCTTACCTTGTCCGAGTTTTCGATTAAAAAAAAGGGTCCGACTTTTTATAACCGATATTGAGTGTCCGATTTTTTTTAATCGGTCCGAGTTTTCAAAACAACTTGGGTCCAAGTTTTATAACCCAATCATGTCCGCCTTTTTATACCCTTTAGTCCGATTTTCCTTTACTTCTGTCATCTTCTTTCTCCTCTTGTTTTAAAACCCTCAGAGTTCTTTCTTCAAGCCTTCATTGCACCTTCTCCTTCACCTCGATACTTCTACATTCATCTTGAAAATTTCTTGTCTTTGTGATTAGAACATCAAGTCCTCTTCAAGGTATGTATTTCATCCATCATAACTTCTCCATTGTTTCAATCTTGGTAAGATTTCTTTTATTTTAGGGCTTGAATTTGAACTTAGTGTTTATGTTCCTTGTTAAATCCATGCTTGAAACTTTGTGCTTTCTTACTAATTGTTGAAGTTAGTTGATGCTATTGAAAATTCTAGAAGTTAGGGTTTTGTAGAAAATTTGGGGCTTTTGTGTTTGGCTTCAAGAACTTGGTGTTCTTGAGGTTGGGGTTCATGAATCTTGAAGGAAATTGTTTGTTTGGTTTGTTTTTGAGCTTTGTTTGGTTGAAAGTTTGTGTGTATGTGTGTTTCGAATTGGTTGATTAGACAAATATTGTTGCTTGTTTGAATGTAGTTTATTAAGGTTCTTGGTTGGTGTTTTTGGCGCGAAACTTGGATATTCTTAGGATGAAGATGAAGGTGATTTGAATTTTTATCTTTTTGATCCATCATGAAAGGAGTGATTTTGCTTGTTGATGTTAAAATCTTTGAGTTTCAGTCTTTCTTCTCTTTCGTAAGTTCGGAGGGATCAAAGACATGATTCTGTGACAAGATTTCAACTCAATGTCCGAGTTTTTTCATTGATTTTCAAAATTTGCAAGTCATCATCACAACTCTGTGTTTCACTCTCCGAGTTCTTGTTATCTCCGAGTTTTGAAATACAAGGTGTAAAAATGTTCCGATAATTATTATTGTCCGAGTTTCATTGCCGTTCAGTTGATCTGTTTCCGAGTTTTGATTTTACACTGTGCATATGTCCTTCTTTTGATATGTCCGACTTTTGCAGCATATGTTCCGAGTTTTAGGTGAAGTTTCTTATTTCCGAGGTTTGAAATGCAAAGTCATTGTTCCGAGTTCTGTTAAGTAATGATTCCGAGTTTCAATGTTAATTGTACCGAGTTTTGACACATAATGTGTCTCCGAGTTTTGTTTGGGTTTTCTTTTGAGTTTTTCAGCTGAGTGTTAACCAGTTAATGTTCCGCTTTTTTACAGTCTGTGTCCGAGGCTCTGTATTTTCCGAGTTTTACAAACCGACTTTTGAATTCAAAGGTTCCGAGTTTTACACTGTTCTAAGGTGCAAAGGCTCCGAGTTTTACAAGTCTCTATGTTGTCCGAGTAGGTCCGAGTATTAACGTTAAGTTTTGATGTCTGAGTTTTTATGTCAATCCGATGTTTTTCCGAGTTTTGAAACTCAGACAATGGGTTTAGATATTTGAACATTATCCGAGTTTTTGACCTGTGAAACCTTGATAACATGAGCAGTGTTTCCGAGTTTTAAACTGTTTAAAACAAGAGACTCCGATTTTTAAACTGTCTGTCATTATGACCGGCTTTTAACTACTGTGTCTCTCACTCGGGGTTTCTTTTCAACTGTTTGGGGTTGTCTGAGTTTCAACTCACAGTCTAAAGTCACTTTTATATATTTTAACTGTGTGTTTTGCCTATGTGACAGTAATTTTTGCCTTTGCTTGCTTTTGCCATAAGTTGAATATTGATGTTTACTATGTGAAAACTGAATGCTTAATTTCTTTAACTGTTCTACATTTATAACTGATGCATGTGTTTCGTTTTTGGCTTGTTTTTCAACAGAAATGGCAGAACAACCTCGTCCAGTTCGTGAGTTTCATCGTAATCATAATCAAATTGCCTTGCTAAACGAGAACGTTCGTGGTGGAGCCTAATATACTGATATTATTCGTTTTCTTCGAAATTCAAGAATCGGTTTCGCGATTTCAGAGAATATTCACCAAGTGCAAGCGTATATTGATGATTTTTGGCGTACGGCTCGGATTGTTGATGATACTATCGAAGCTACTGTTTCTGGAAGTTCTATTGTTTTCACGGAGGCAATTATTCATGCAGCTTTGCGTTTTGGTGATTTAGATCATGGA
Source organism: Helianthus annuus (assembly GCF_002127325.2). Lineage (NCBI taxonomy): Eukaryota > Viridiplantae > Streptophyta > Magnoliopsida > Asterales > Asteraceae > Helianthus > Helianthus annuus. The sequence goes on from NC_035434.2 coordinate 17,608,353, forward strand.
AACACGTGCTATGTGCGTCAAATCCGTGAACGTGGAGTTAGATCTTTCGGCTATGTTAGTTCTTTTACTAAGAAGGAGATCTACAAGGCATTGATTATTGGGCAGTGGAGATACTTCTTTCATGTGTTGATGCAGTGTCTGTCTCCACGAAAATCGGGAACTGATACAATGGGTCATGATCTTCTTTCTGCGATGATTGGATTAACTTACAACCAGCCGTATAACTTCTCACTGATTATTCACCATGCTCTTAAACACCAGATTGGTCTGAACGCAAATGACAAGCGTTTGATGATTCTATATCCTCGATTCCTTTGTCTTATTTTTCGACATTTGTTGCCGAATCTTTCGTCGAAGGAACTTTACCTGCCTACGCTCAAGCACCAATGCCTATTCGTATCTTCACTGATTGTGCAAGGGTTAACGAGTCCAAAAGGACTGATGCACGTCCAGTTCCGACTCCCTTGTGTGGTGCTATTCTTCAAGGCAACTACAATCCAGAAATTGATCCGAATTGGTTAAACATTAGAGATGGTGTTGATCAAAGTTTTGTTGGAAATGCTCAAGAGCCCGTGGTTGTTCAACCTCAGGTTGATCTTCAACAGCCACCGGTTAATCTTCCGGAACCTGAACCTGTTCAAGAACCAGTGATTTCTGAACCAGTTGTTATTGCTTCTATCAAGAAGCTGTGTCTGTTCAAGCTCCAGTTTCTACGTCTTCGGCAACAGGGGTTGCTGTAGAAACTGATGATGTGATTTTAGAGCTTGATGCTGCTTTAGATGCAGGTCCGTCCTCCCGTACAGTTGACAAAGGGAAACGTCCTATGGAAGAGGTTATTGTGGATGAATCCATTGACGATATGCCATCCGAAAAGCAATACCTTATGTTAGTAATGAAAGAACTTCAAAATCGCCTTTCACCCTCCGAAAGAGAAAAGCTTGAGTTATTTCGAGCGAAGGTTGCTTCTCTCGGTCCCTCTTCCGATTGGAGTATTCGCTTAGCTAGCTGGAATGACAAAGCGAATGATTTAGATTAAATTGTGTTTAGCTCGTCCTCTTCTGATGATGATGATGAGGACCGTCGACGTCCTGTTTCTGATACTGTTCGTGTACCAGTTCCTCTCAGGACATATAAGCGACAACGTGTCGCTGTTTCGGATCTTCAATCTCCAAGTCCGATGGTTGCTTCAGTCACGGTTACATCCAGTTCTGCTCCATCAGACTCAAGAGGTCTTCTTAATATGGAGTTATCTATAGCTCTCCCGTCACTGTCTTCCTCGCTTCCATTCACTTCTTTTGTGGAAACTACCAGTATGGTTACTTCTCCTCAACCAGTAGTGCCGATGATGTCGTCTCCGATTCCTGTAGTACCGCTATTTGAGTCGTTATCATCTCAAACAGGTACGGGTAATGTGTTTGCCTTATCAGGAAGTTCCTCTCTGCCACTGCGACCTAGTACTCTCACTGATTTGCCAGCCTCAGAGACACGACAAGCAGGTCCGAAGGTCGCTTTCGGTCCGAGTCCACCGACAGTATGACCGAAGAAAGGTTCTTTGCGTCCTCCAGTGATACCATCCTCAGGTCCTAGGCCATCCAGGGCACAGCCGTCTGGCTCAAGACCTCCTGCTCCTAGATCTTCTACAGTTTCTGCTTCGAGACCATCAAGTTCAGGTCAAGAGCAGAACTTTCAGGAGTTTGTTCGTGGCAAGTTTCAGGATGCAGCCAAGGTCATGGTTCAACACAAGACTCAGATTTCTAGGCAGTAGAAAGAAATTGACTTCTTGAAGAAAAGGGATGCAGAACGAGACCAGCAGATGACTCAGCTTTTTCGTCTAACCAAGGATCAGAGTGTTCAGTTGGGTAAATTCATAACACAAGATGCCTCAACGTCTGCCCGACAACAGAATTTGGTTAGTACTACGGATCGGCTTCTCGGGATTGTGACAGATCTCGTATCACTCCTTGCTGCTCAGGGGGAGATTTCGGCTTCGGATTTTCAGGTTCAGACTAAGTGCAAGATGGATGAACTAAAGAAAATCAGAGACGATCTTGACAAGGACAAGGATCCCAACGCGTCGAAGCAGGGGGAGCAGTCAAGGGGCGCACGTGCTCCTGAAGCTGCAACCCCGGCTCATGTTGAGGGGGAGTCCTCAGGTGCAGCTGCAGGGGGAGATAAAGGCCCTGTAGAGGCTGATGCAGGTGACATTTCTGATTCTGAGTTAGATCCTGCTGCTGAATTGGTCTTGGGAGCTGGTGAAGTGGTTGAGGAATTGGTTGAAGATTGGCGAACCGACGACGACTTGGCTTGTAAGTTCAGTTTCATTGAGACTGCAAAAGGCAAAAGGATTGAGTACGAGTCATTACCGGTCAACAGTGATGTTATCAGAGGCTTTGTGTTTGGCTGTGAAATGCCCGAAGAAATCTTTAATCCTATACGAATTCCCGAAGAAGTCAGTGTGGCAGCTCACAAATGGTTTAGAAATCTTCCAGATGACACTCAAAGGAAGAGGTACTTATCCACAAAAGGTGAGTACTCGGGACAGATTCGAAGTTGTGATTTCGATGAGCAGCACGGCCTGGTAATGATCAAAAGGACCGATGGGGTTCAGTACTTTAGGCCAAGGGCTAAAGATCTTCAGACTCTTCCAGCACGTGATCTCCATCACATTGCTCAACTCGATCTCAACAACCATACAAATGTTGCTAGTATCAGAGGATTGATTCCTCATCTCGTTGCTGAGAGTCGAGAGAGTAAGTGGAAGATGTTCAAGCCAGCAGTCGGTCGAGGAGTTAAGTACTTAAACAAGTTCACCGGTAAAGAAGAATGGAAGATGGTTTACCCTCCAGCGAGTTGCCTTCGTAAAATTCCTATGCGAAAGTTCGATCTCGATAAATTCGACAAAATAGGTTATTGGTATCTCCATGGGAAGACTGGGGAAGCCGTGATTACTGAAAAGAAAGTGACAGATGAGATTGCTAAGATTCTGGATCCAATTTGGCTTGCCAACCTGAGGGAAGCACATCTAAAGAAGCTTCGGCGCCTGCCCCTAAAATACAATGAAGAAGATCGTGTTCTAGCGGACCACTTCATCAAGGTGGTTCAGTTCTGTGTGAAGAACAAGGTTTGGGCAGGAAGCAGCTTCTCGAAGAGAGTATGAAGATTTCAAGTCCAATGAAGACCATGCACTGATCAATGGGGAGTTTGTTAATGCACTTTAGGTGATAAGTGCATGTCTCCCATTTATTAGGGTCTTTATTGTACACTTGTTGAAAGTTAGTCCCAAGTTTATCCTTGGACATTTTGTCCAAGTTTTAGCATAGTATTTTGTCTGAGTTTTGTTTAGGACAAAAGGTCTGAGGTTTGTATAGTTTGTTTGTCCGGGCTTTCTAGTTTGTCTTGAAAGTCCGGGTTTTGCCTTGTATTTATACCTTTATGTGGAATAGACAAGGCGGCGATTCTGTGTGAAATTCTGTGCACCTAACCCTAATAATTGTGTGTGTTTTGTCTGGCGGCTGCTTTGTGTGAGTGACGTCATTCATTTTCCTCATCAAGAATACTCAGTGTATTCTTGATTTCTCTCACAAATCTTTGCATACTAGTGTTTCATCTGCAGTGGTTAATCATCAGGTGGATTCCGCACACCTGTTGGTGGCTTTAGCTGAGTGAGATCTTGGATTAGGAGGCATTACATTTATAAATCGTTCCTACATATAATAGGACATGTACAAATCAAACTGTGGGATTGCGCTATTTAAAAATACGCACCGAAAGTTGAGTGTCACTAAACCCCTCCTTTTACTGCTTTGTATATGTTTTGGGGGTAGAACACGCCAAAAAGGGTTTAATAATGTTTTTCGATTAAAACATACATTTTAATATAAAATATATATTTTCGTTGAAAATATATGGAGTTTGATAAATTATACGTTTCGCGATAAAACGTATTTGATGAATATATGTTTGTGGGAAAACAATTGTATGGTTGAAACGAATTTGTTTGATCTTAAGAGAGTAAGTAACAGCATAGGCTTACATTTCGGTGGGGATTTCAGGGGATTCGTACAACATCATATATTAAATTTGTGATATTAGTAGGATATATATATATATATATATATATATATATATATATATATATATATATATATATATATATATATATATATATATATATATATATATATATATATATATATATATATATATATATATATATATATATATATATATATATATATATATATACATATATATATATATAGTACGTGAGACAGACATCATATATGGTCTCAATATGGACCCTGCGCCAATGATGTCGTTTAATCGATTAAGTATTGCACATGATTAATTGTTGGTAGATATATTAGGTTGACAACCCTGTCGTGACCCGTCGCCCCATGTCAAGTCAAGCGACGAATTTAAATTCTGGTTATTGTTTAGCATTGATTATCCCTGCATGGTAAATATATAGTTGGTATTGTCTAGCTAACACACAAGTCTAAACGTTGACGCTATGAATTTAATATATAAAACTTGGGAAAATGCCTTAATGTCCAGTTTTCAAAATTTCGGCGGTTGACCCATGGATTTTATTAAGCAAGTAAATGGACTTTCTAAAAATTATATGGATGTTTTACAAAAAAAACACATAATTAGAAAGTTTTTCCTTAGGATCAAATTATTTAAATTTGAATATGTGAACTCACCTTCCTAAGTGTTGACACTTGATTTTAAACATGTTCTACAGGTACTTGAGTTCGGTTTCGAGAATCATGACGTATCTTGTGTTTGTTGATGCATGTTTTGTCACTTAAAAATGTTGGACTAACTTTTAATCTTTCTGGGACAAATGTAATAAGATCCGTGAGGATCAAAGACAACTTTATCATATCATGGTTATGTCGTGTTTTGAGACGCTGAGTTTAAAATCTATGTTTTAAATAAGTAATATTGTCCAACAAAATAATGCATCAAACATCAAGATAGAAATGGGCACCAACTTCCGTCACCACTACGTTTTAAATTCCGCTGCGACATTTTTGGGGTGTGACAGTTTCCGCTTGTGATATTTTTGGGGGTGTGACAGTAAATGCACCTAAGGTTGATAAATGCTAGATGCTACCAAAGAATGAATCATCATGGGCTTGTTCTCCAATTGTTGAAAGTCTATGTGATTAAAAAGCACAAATGCGGACTAGTTTGTCTATAAGAGTGTCCGCATTTGTATTCTAAAGTTGTCAGAAATTATGTTTCTTAGATAGCTTGTCCGGATTTGTTATTTTGGTTTTGTAAGAAATTATAAGTTCTTTGTTTTTGTCCGAATTTGTGGTTTTTGTAATGTCAGTACAGTACTACTGACAAGTGAATTTGTATTGTATTGTCCGTATTTAGGTTATATACGGACTAAGGTTTGTCTTGTAAGGACTTAAGTGTCCGAACTTGTATGTGTATATACTCTCAGTGAATAGAAATATGAATGAAAAAATGCTTTTTTTAGAAAACTTCCTGTACAAGAAGAGAGAGAAACAAACCCTAACTTTTTGTGTTCTTCACTGTGTGTAATTGTGATATGTGAATAATCACAGATTATTTGCTTCCCTCATCTTTTACACCTTCTGCACAAGCTCTACAGTGCGGTACGAGACAGGCGGTGGTTTCCGCACATCGCGTGTTTGTCGATCGATCTGTGTTTGGTGTGTTCGAGGTGCTTCTCGTTGTAGGAAGACGACCTTACACGCTGAACATGGGAAATTTTAGATAATGATGGTAAATGTAAACAAATAAAACGTTATACGTTGTATACAAGGAAATTCTTAGAGATTTGTGAATTATTTTTAGGTTTTTTTTTTTTTTTTTTTTGTAAATTGTGTTTATAATTTAATTTTTCGTTATTTAATGTAAAATGTAACATCTAAGTAAGAATTTTCTACATAATTAAGAATTATATATTTTTACATTGTTCAATCCGGGTATCACACGGGTATCTAACCTAGTGTGTGTGTGTCTCTCTCCCTCTATACATATATATAGGGGATGGTTCAAATGAAAACCACTTTTATTGTGAAAACTCGAAAACTAACTAAAAAAAGCCTAAAAAACACACAAAAATTTTTTTTTTCAATTTTTTTTATAAAAACCGCTAGTTTTTATATATAAAAAAAACTTTTTTTCAAAAAAAAAAAATTTGTGTATTGCACATGTGTAATAATACACATGTGTAGTACACATACTATGTGCAGTATTACACATGTGCACTACACAAAAAAAATATATTTTTTTTTTGAAAATTTTTTTTTATATTAAAAAACCTGCGAAATTTTGATTGCAAAAAAAAATTAAAAAAAAAATTTTTGTATGTTTTTTTGGCTTTTTTTAATTAGTTTTCGAGTTTTCACAATAACTAGTGATTTTCATTTGAACCTTCCCCTATATATATATATATATATATATATATATATATATATATATATATATATATATATATATATATATATATATATATTTACTAGGTTATATCTCCGTGTACTACACGGGTTGAATAAATGAATTTTATATACCAAATAATAAAACATTATCTTTTTAAAAGCCTCCTTTATTGCACGGGTTGAAGAAAATGTAATGTTATATATTAAATAATAAAATAAGTTATATCTATAAGAACCATATGTATTGTACGGGTTGAAATAAATATAATATTATATACTAAATAATAAAAAGAATTATATCTTTAAAACGATTGTATTACACGGGTCGAGTAAATGTAATATTGTTTACCAAATAATAAAAAAAAGTTATATTTTTAAAAACCCCGTGTATTACAGGGGTTGAATAAATATGATTTTATATACCAAATAATAAAAAAAAAATATATTTAAAAAAACTAATGAATTTTTCTATATTTATAGTAGGATAAGATTGAATATTAATCTGAACTAACGGATTTTTTTATATTTAATGTAGGATAAGATTAAATATTAATCTTTATTTATTTAGTTAATATAAGATTGAAAAATCAAATGATTGAATAGGTGGGAGGTTGTATGATGATAAATCGGTTAACCGTACTGAATGATAAAGATAATAGTGATTGTTGAATAAATTAATTAATGGAATTTAACAGAAACATTTGTGACGTTAGGTGGATTTTTTTTAATTATTTGAATGTTAATATCAACTTTGGAATTCGTATGAATTCTTAATAGATTTGATTAAATATTATTGATAATAAAAATTTGTATTAGATTAGATTTTAGATTTGATTAATAAGTGTCCCCAAACAGATTTCTTGTATTATATAGTAAGTATATATATATATATAGATTATTATATTTTTGATTAATTTGTATAACGTTAAGAGTTATGACAATATGGACAACAAATATAGCTTATTTGAAAATGTATAAGTTTATCATTTGAGATTAAACGATGACGAAGTGTGAACAAAAAATAAAAATTTGTATTAGGTTAGATTTTTGATTTGATTAAATATTATTAATAATAAAAATTTGTATTAATTTAGATTAAATATTATTATTATTAGTATTATTAATAATTTTAATCAATTAAATGAGAGAATGACAAGTGTTCCAAAACAGGTTTCTTTTATTATATAGTATAGATATACAAAAGAAACAAAACTTAACCATGCGTAATGGATTCACACCCACCGCCACTGCCCCATAGGCATTAATGAGAAAATTTTTGTTTGTATTGTGATTTAAATCACATGTGAAATATTTTGAATGCAAGGATATGACCGTTACCGTCATCTATACCCATTATTTAACCATTTGATTTAAATCACTGGTGAAGAATTTTGAATGCCAAGGATATGACCGTTGGCAACGTTCATTTAAACCCATTATTTAATCATTTCTAATTTAAATCACATGTGAAGTATTTTGAATGCCCAGGATATAGGATATGACCGTTGGCAACATTCATTTAAACCCATTATTTAACCATTCCTAATTTAAATCACTGGTGAAGAATTTTGAATGCCAAGGATATGACCGTTCGCAACGGTCATCTAAAAAAAATTCCTTTTCTTACCTATTTAATCATTCTACACACAACTTTTATACACATTCGATACTCTTATACAATTCTATATACAGTTTCTCCACAAAAAAATGCAGGAAGATGTATCCCTATCGAAATCCATACAATCCCGTCCAATCACCCCGACAAGGCCAAACCCGTCAAAAGGCCACCACCTCACAAAACACCCAAATGCCCCGCTAATTATACAATTACTTCCGATTTTTCGAAAATGAAAATATTGACATTTCGAATCAAAATCTTTTTAGCATGATACAAAACATGCTGATGTATGTTTTCGGTTTTCAACAAAAGGTCAACGGTTTTCAACCACAGGCTCACTCGCAACAACCCACAAGTGTTCCCGGTTCGTGACCGGAGGTGGTGCTTGAGACCCCACCAGACAAGGCAGGAGCGTCCCAAACTCGGAAAAGGTCATAAAAGAAAAAAAAAATCCCTATGACCCAAAGGTTAAGGAAACACATATGACGTGGTCAAAAAATGAAGAATATGCCTTGGCTCGTGCTTGTCTCCACGTATCCAAGAATCCTTTAGTTGGTAAATAATTTTTTATTATTTTTTTTTGTTTCCCATCATTAAAATTATTTCTTAATACTTATATTTTTTTATTATTTAAAAACAGCTGCACATAATCTTATGTTGAATGAGGATTTAAATGTGTTAGATCCCGGACCTTCTTCAGGTATGCCTTTACTAATGGAAAATGCCAAACTTAGAAAAATATTTTTTAGTGGAGGCCCGTTTTGTATACTTGAGATTGCTTTGTATCGCGCGTTTCTTGATAAGGTTTTTGTTTATGTAAAAGGGAAATTATTGAGGAGCAGTTCAAGTACTCGAAGATCCTACATGTATCAAGGGCTTTGGATGATGAAGAAACTGTAACTGGTAACCAAGATTGGGCGGTTAAAATGAGGGTTGATATTTTCTACTATGCTAAACTTGGTTGCTCTTCATCCTATAAAAAACAAATGCCTTATAATGCCGTTATTTATAATGCATTTAGACAGAACAAGATTAATGTGGCAGGTAGATGGTGTGGGAAAGTATGGACGTCTAATCGAGTTCATCCTTCAGTAGTAGTAGTAACTGATGATGCTGAAGATCATGATGATGCTGATGACCATGATTATGATGATGATAATAATGACAACCAACAAGAAGATCATCAAATAGTTCATGTCTTTCCTAAGATGAATGTGAATCAAGAAAAACATTTGGTGGTTAGAAAAAGCACAAGGAAGAGAAAGAGGACCTTCAAGGCTATGTTCATGGAAGTAGAAGCGTCACCACCACCATTGTCGCCAGTAGATTCTGAAAATGACAGTGATTATCATCCTTCTGAATACTCAAAAAGAAGGATCAGCAGCAAGCCTGCTAGAAAACTTGTAGTCAGGACTAAATCAAATCCAAAAATGAATCAGAATCAAGCAAAGAAAGGCAAGAAAGTGTGTGTTCTTTCAACAAGTGATGAGGAGGAAGGAGCATTCAGTTGCGAAATAGACGGCTGCAACATGAGCTTTGACTGTAACCAAGTTCTAAAAACTCACGAACGAGATATCTGTCTCGTAGCAGGATGTGAGAAGCAATTCCTATCATATTATGATGCTCCTTCCTCCTCGTCAGTTGTTGCAACAACACACACTTTCTTGCCTTTCTTTGCTTGATTCTGATTCATTTTTCGCTTTGATTCAGTCTTGACTTCAAGTTTTCTAGCAGGCTTGCTCCTTATCCTTCTTTCTGAGGATTCAGAGGGATGGTTATTACTGTCATCTTCAGAATCTGCAGGCGACAATGGTGGTGGTGACACCTCTACTTCCATGAACATAGCCTTGAAGGTCCTCTTTCTCTTCCTTGTGCTTGTTCTAACCACCAAATGTTTTTCTTGATTCACATTCATCTTATGAAAGACATGAACTGTTTGGTGATCTTCTTGTTGGTTGTCATTATTATCATCATCATAATCATGGCCAACAGCATCATCATGATCTTCAGCATCATCGGTTACTACTACTACCAAAGGATGAACTCAGCTAGACATCCATACTTTCCCACACCATCTACCTGCCACATTAATCTTGTTCTGTCTAAATGCATTATAAATAACTGCATTATAAGGCATTTGTTTTTTATAGGATGAAGAGCAACCAAGTTTAGCATTGTAGAAAGTATCAATCCTCCATTTAACCGCCCAATCTTGGTTACCGTTTGTAGTTTCTTCATCATCCAAAGCCCATTGTATCATGGTCTTATCTTTGTTCTGTAATACCTTTATATGCAACATCAATCCATTTAACATCCGAACTTCCCAATTCTTTTCCCATAACTCTTGCTACATCATTTATCTCTGGATAATCTGCAAATAGTATACATTTATTTCACAATTTAGATTTTAGACACGTATGTTCTGACTAGAGGTTGTGGTTTTGATCCGTTTACATGTGAATCAGTTGATTCTTGATTCTGGTTATGTTTGAACTCTAACATATGGCTAATAATAAAACAAATCAAAAAGGTTCAAAGTAACCCGAAATGTAATTTGAATGCATAGATCCTCCCATACCAATGTAGGATCTGCCTTGGGTGTCACAATGGTCCATGTTAATCTTCTCGGTATCAATATCGGCATCATTACAATCACCCGTCTAGGTCATTTTGGTAATGTCCTATTATCTCAGCATATATGTCCTTCTTGCTGGGAGCTATGGTAACAACATGAATATCTTGGTTCTTTTTTCATGTACGATTGAACATGTTCCTTATAAAACGAAAGTTCATCTACGTTGTTCTACAATCGTTTCAAAGTATACTCAAAATAATGTCTTGCATCATAAAATCACGACTCATTGGAATAGCAGTAGAACAGTTTGGGCAGCATCTTTAGACAATCTATTAAGTATATATTGTTTTTGAAATTCGCTTATGTCCATACTTCTCAAAACATAAAAGATGCGTCTGCATAACAACCCAAATTTCTCAAAACATCATGAACAGTAGTTGGTACAATCAAGTTTCCGGAATGGAACGGAACATAACCTGTAGGATCTGAGTTTGTAATACTTGTTAGTTTAAGTAACTAAGGAACAAACAATTTGTAAATTGTAAAAACTGTTTGTTCCTTGAACTATTATGAATTCAAACATAGTACAATGATTATACAATTTCCCCATAGCATGATGAAAGGCCCCAAAACTGGGCACCCTACAGTTGGGTCACATCACATGTAACCAAAATTTGATTGTGAGGTAGAATGCTAATGTGTATGAACGACAATGTGATCAATTTGCAAAATGAAAATGATAATGAACACCGATATTTGTATGAGGAAAAAGCCCTTGATCCTTGATAGATCTCCGGTAGAAAAAACCTCGGGTGATGGAAACTACCGATCACCAAGTATATTGAAAAGTAACTAGTAATCAAGTACAACTTCGGAAGACAATGAGCTCAATACAATGAAGACTAGTGTTTGTAGTTTGCGAGAGAGAGAGAGAGAGAGAGTGACTGTTGTGTGTTCATATGATAGCTTGTATTCTTCCTAAAATGAGCCTTATTATGGCCTATAAAAGAGAAATAACAAGATTACAAACAAAGCGAAAATGTGCAAGTATCCCCATGTTCTCCATAACGGCTATACTTGTTCATGCACGTGCCAATTGAGAGCATATTCTCCGATATACCAACATAGACCAAGTCCAGTTCGTTAAAACACTTGCGAATTCAAGTTTATACATAGGATACAATTGTAAGTTAATATAAGTAATAATAAGGATCCTTGATCCTCAGACTTCCTGTACCATCCATTAAGGATCCGTGATCCAGGCTAAATCTAAGGATATGTGATCAATAGTATTAAAAATTAATCCCCTAACAATTGCCCCCAAATATGCCGGATATGAAACTAATTTTATCTGCCATATTTTCGTTACAATTGGACTAGTCGTTACTCAAGAAATTAGTCGTTACAGTCTCAGTCTCAGTCTGATGACATCACTGATGGGATAGCCTGCAACGATCATTACGCTATATAGGGACAAGATATAGTTTGAAAAACCATTTAAGAACATGAATTCCCAATTTAAAACCCATTCCGGAAGCTTATCAATTATTCTCTCTTCTTCTAATCCTTTATTTTATGGATTCTTCTTCTTCAATCCTACAATGGCCAAGATGGTTACTCGATCCTCCCCAAACAAAAGTCAAGATCTCAATGGTTTACCAAAAAGCCAAAATCTTTTGAAGAATCCTTCCAACGAGTTATGCAGATTCACCGATCCAGAGATGATCGTTTATACACTTGTTTCCCCCTGGGAACAATCTTCCGTCCTTTCGATTCATCCACCAAAAGAGATTATCTCTCACCCGTTTCGGTGTGCTTTCCTACCATTCCATTTCAGATAGGTTATACATACCCATTCCCTGAATTCACCTAGCAATTCTTCACCCTAACTGGCCTGTGCTATTGCCAGGCAATGCCCATGTTATGGAGGGTATTGTACACTATAGAACAGATCATTAGCGACAAAGGAATGGACTTCAATCTCTCTGAACTCTCACACATGTACCCCTTAGCATCAAGCTCCAACTTCTAGAATTTCTGCACAGAGTAATCAATAGAAACGCGAAAAAAATTGGATACATGAACAACGCCAATGAAAGCATACAACACATTGTGAAATATTAATTTGAAAAAAAACAATGAAACAAGCATAAAAAAAAAACAAAACGCCATGTCTGTTGTATATGTGTTGCATGATTTGCTGGAACAAAATATGAAAACGTCATCAAATATTACTTTGTCGAACATAATCCACATTAGACGCCATAGATCTGAGAAAGCTTGGAAAGGAGGTAACTACTAATACGAAATCTTTGGAGTTTTATTTGAAACAGATTTAAAATGCGAAATAAGGAGAAAACGTACAAAAGGACAATCGTACCCCTGCATATCATTTAGCGCCCCCTGCCACGTGTTGGGCCAGGATCCGTTCTCACCGTTCTCACACTTTTGGGCATTTTCTCTTGATCTCGTTCCTATGTATATATATATATATATATATATATATATATATATATATATATATATAAATATATATGGAGTCATGAGGCAAACTTATTTATTTATACATTTATGTTATCGGTTAAAATCGTACGGTTAAGAAACTGCAACTGGTAACCAAGATTGGGCTGTTAAAATGGGGATTGATATTTCCTACAGTGCTAAACTTGGTTGTTCTTCATCCTATAAAAAACAAATGCGTTATAATGCAGTTATATATAATGCATTTAGACAAGATTATCCATCTGATGACCAATCAGGTAGGCAGAAAAAGATTACTGTGGCGGGTAGATGGTGTGGGAAAGTATGGATCTCTAATCAAGTTCATCCTTTGTTATTAGTAAGAGATGATGATCATGATGCTGCTGCTGCTGATGATCATGATCATAATGACAACCAACAAGAAGATCAACAAGCAGTTGTTCATGTCTTTCCTAAGATGAATGTGAATCATGAAAACCATTTGGTGGTTAGAACAAGCACAAGGAAAAGAAAGAAGGCCTTCAAGGGTATGTTCTTGGAAGTAGAAGCATCACCGCCACCACTGTCGTCTGCAGATTCTGAAGATGAAAGTGATTATGATCCCTCCAAATCCTCAAGAAGAATCACGCACAAGCCTGCTAGAAACCTTGAAGTCATGAGTAAACAAAAGTCAAAAATGAATCAGAATCAAGCAAAGAAAGGCAAGAAAGTGTCTGTTTTTGCAATTATACAAAGGATGAAATCGATTAGAAATCCATACAAAGCATTGGTGTAGAATATTGGATTTTTGAAAGTCCGGTCATGATTTTTTCGTTCAAGATACGCCGTTGATACAAAGGTTAATACTTGTGTTTTTTGTTTATTTTATTGTTATTATGTAGTGCTAAAAATATGTCATGTATATATGCATCTTGCATGCATCAAGTACTAAGATTTTTGTGGAGGCTTTGGCATTGGTGGTATTAAGTTGGAATTATACACTTAAAATTGATCTTTTTAAATCACACTTTTGAAAATCAAAATTTCTTTTCTGGAGTAATAGATGGGTCTATGATTCGGTAGCCTTAATCCAATGAATACCAAATTCGGTAGTATTCATGTTACCAGCCGCTTAAAAAAACGTACATTTAAATATTATTATGTCGCCTTAACATATATAAGATGAGTCATATCTAGAAGGAGGTAGTAACTATAGGACAATAAAAAAGAACAAAATACAATCACATAAAATGGGGAAAAAATGGTCCTACAAACATTCACTCAGAAAAATGGAAAAAAAACGACGTAAAACATGGTGCATGTATCAATGTTTAGAAAAAATCTACATGTCGCTACGGTTGTCTTCACTCTCTTCTATCCATCAATACCGGTGTCAGTCCGTCGTCGTACTCGTAATGTTCGTCGTCTTCTTCCTCGTCATCTTCTTCTGTCGACGAATCGTCCTTGGTTGGGTTGCCTTTTTTAAGTGGGCAATTCCTTTTATCGTGCTTGTGACAACCCTCATGATTACATGTATCCGTACGATTATTTCATGATAATTAAAGTGCTTGGTGATTGTGTTTAATTACTTAACTGTTTCCTGATTATTGTGTCATACTTACATGTGCTTGTTAACACACTAGTCTTGTGCAGAAAATTGACTAAATGGTCCTGAATGTTTTCCTAAGTGTTAGGAATTAAAAATGTTACAAAAATATATATAAAAAACACTTTACCAAATAATTAAACACTTTAACGAAACAGTATCCGACCGAACAACCGGACATTACCCGGGACACCAAATATTTGTCAAACACATTGTGTTATTATTTCTTGGCTAGTTATGGTCCCCATTCACCATAACACCCACTAAAATATCCCCTAACTAACACCTAGAATCATATACTTAGAATTGAACTTATAATTACCAACATACCATTCAAAGTTCCATTTAACCCCCCCCCCCCATGTGCAACCGTCCCCAAGGGACCCCACCAAGATCACCATGATCCTATTAGATCTCCTTATATATTTTGTTTAGATATTATTTGATGGTTGCTTGATCTAGTGAGCAAGATATTAGATATGAAGATCTTTAAGTATGGTGTGTTTCTCATTCCATCACCTCATATCTTTCAACTAGATCACACACCTCTCTCTCACTAACTGTCTCTCCCTCTCTCGGCCCTCCCCAAACCGCCACCATCACCACCCCAAGTCCACCACATTCGTCCATCTTTCAGTTACATTCTGGCATCTAAGGTGATTCAAGAAAGTGCAAGCTTGTGGAGCTTAAAAAGGACTTTGTTCTTGCTTTTTCCATCATCTTTTCTCATCATCTTCACTAGATTCTACCCTAGCCTTGTGCTAGTAGTAAGCTCTTGACAAACCCTTGTTCATCTTGTTTCTTGGTTACAAGTTGTAGTATGTTTAGTATGTTCAAATCAATAAAGAAACAAGAACATTAAAAAGATGAAATATGATGTAATAATGTTAGTATGAAGTTGTTTTGATATGTTGCTGATTATTTGCTGATTTACTTGTTAATATTAAGTACTAGAAATGTTGTTGATCACTAAGCATGTTAACGGAACCAATATAACTCGCTTTAGAATGTTAAAGGCTGAAAACAGGGGGTTGTTTGGTGATTACAGCCAACTTCAGTTGGCTGTAACAGGACCTTAATAAAACGAAAACTGTATTTTCTGAAGCCTAGATTTATGTATTATGAAATACGGTTCTAATGGCACCGGAATCATAATTTTTGGACTTTGTTTACTATTTTTAAAGTGTCATTTTGTAACAGCAGCTAAAGCTGCATTTTTACTGCTGAAAATATGTGTTATATTCTTCATCATAACTTGAAACCTGAGTAGAACTAGGTCATGAAATTGGTACTGTAGATGGACACTGATGTCTTAGTAATTGTCCCACTGGAATTTCGTCAATCCGACTTACAATGAATTTTTAACAAATTATTCCGTGGACTGCAGTCAGAAGGTAATGAATCTGACTGCAGTCCGGAAAATGAATTTTTTTAAAACATTGGTGATGAACTGGATCCCGAGATTTTTACACAATAATATTTGGATCGTTTAAGGCTTTCTGTAAAAAGTTGGGAATTTTTGGAAAAAGTTAACTATTTTATTAAAATGCCCAAAAACAGCCCAGTTTTGGATATTTAAGTTAAAATGACAAAAGTAGTAATTTGCGTATTTAAATGTCGAGTATATTATCTGAGGATGATCTAACAGGTCGTATGTCTATAAAAGTAATATGTGCAATATCGTATGCCTGTTCTTGAGTAGCTATAGGTGGAATGTTGATATGAGCATGAACTATTGATGTGATGCTTGTTATGTGATAGACGCGTGTAGGAACTTTGTGCTTATTTGAAGTCACTAATAAACTAAGTGGTAATCCTACTAGGACGTGATTGACCGACTTTGACTGTTAGCTATATTTGAAAATCTAACTGAACAAGCCGAGGTGAGTTCACACTTTCTACAAGGCAATGGGATTCCCGGTGGTTTGGGAATGGGTTAAAGAATTAAAACAAAATCTACATATCCTCCTTGGGTAGGATATGTACGGCCATCCTCCGTAGGTAGGATGCCAATATTAATCCTGCGTATTCTCCTTGGGTAGAACTACGTACGTTCGTCCTCCTTGGGTAGGACAACAACCTTAAAACTTACTAGACAAAACTCTATCATGAAGTCCCTCATTTTATATCGACTTAATCGCCGAGGCCAATGGCGAGCGGGTCATTAGTTAATAGCGCTATTTGGTTTAACAAACCTCACACCGTGCCAGTCAGACGGGCGTGTACTAATGGACTATGGCAAACTGTCAGTGATGATAGACACTAATGTAGGGCACAACTTATTTGCGTTAGTAGTCGATATGGTACGGTCTAGTGGTTCACATGGGGAAGCCCCCACTGATCATGGATATGGTTTGGGTAATAAAGAATGAATTGGTTAATCATACTTTCAACTACGGGGTAACCCCCACGGCAATTACGCCAACGAAAGACAAACCACGTTTTCAGAAACAACTTAAAACCGATCAACCAACCGTGAACTCACTCAACTTTGTTGTTGACTCGTTGTTACATGCCTTACAGGTCGTTAAATGCTTGGAGCTTGCACGAGGAAGGAGTCGTTGTGGGATATGGACTGTTATGTCCCGTGTTTAATAAATAAACTTTATGAACTTATGGAACCTATGTTTTGGTCTATAAACTTATGAACTACGAACTTATGTTTTGAACTTACGATTATGCTTCCGCTGTTTAAGTTAAAATTGGTTAACTAGCTTTTGGTCACCAATTGTATTGAGGTTGGTTTATTTTACTTAGTTGTGTTGTTCAATATGATTGGTGGCTCGATCCTGGTCACGTCACGCCTCCAAGCGGTGGTACTCCGCGTGTGGATTTTTGGGGGTGTGACAGATTGGTATCAGAGCCATTGGTTATAGTGAACTTGGTTTTAAAAGGGGAAAAGCTTTTTGATAAAACCAGACTATAACCGGTACAGTGCTCAACGATCCACAACGACGCTTCGCTCCACGTGCAAGACTCGACACCATAGGTGGTATGATTTATGTTATATTGTCGGTTAGATAGTCCACACTGTGCATTAGCTAACGTGATAACTGCTATTTGAACCTTGTATGCTTACTCTCTGCTGTCGTCCCTCACTTACGCACTCTCGCGACACTTTTGTATGCTCACTCTCTGCTGTCGTCCCACACTTACGCATTCCGATGGCTCTGATCAACGAACGAGTTGCTGAGGCACTCACAGCTGTTCCTGCAGGAGGTATAATCTGCCATATCAACCCATCTTAGGACATTTAGATCCTAGCTTTGCAAACCAACCCTCGTGCTTAACCTTGTCTTTTATTCTCGCGCAACAGGTCAGCATGCTCAGCCTCCTGTGTGCACGTTCAAAACCTTCATGGATTGCTGACCTAGTACTTTCAGCGGCACAAAAGGAGCTGTAGGTCTCCTTCACTGGTTCGAAAAGCTCGAGTCTGTTTTCGAAATGTGTGAATGCCCTGAAGATCGTAGGGTGAAATATGCTACTGGGACACTCGAAGGTGTTGCGTTAACCTGGTGGAGAGCACTGCTTGGGTTGGCGGTTGCTAATGCCACCCCATGGAACGGTTTCAAAGAACTGATCAAAGAAGAATACTGCAGTCGTGACGACATCCACAAGCTGGAGGTGGAATTTTTCAATTTGAAGATGACGGGGTCTGAGATCGAAGCATACACAAAGAGGTCGAACAAACTTGCTATCTTGTGTCCCACTATGGTGGATCCTCCTATCAAGCGTATCGAGCTATACCTTAAGGGTTTGGTGCCAGAATTCAGAGCCACGTGACCTCAGCTAATCTCGGCACCATTTAGCAAATTATCCGGTTGGCTTCTCGTCTCACTGATCAGGCAGTTGAGCAGAACAGGTTGCCCAAGCATATTAGCGCTACTACTACGGATGCTCCCAGTGATAATAAGCGCAAGTGGGATGGAAATTCGGGCAAGGGCTCTACTTCAGTTCAGTCTCAGTCCCAGCAGCGAAAGATTGATGACCACCAGACTCCTGGTCAGCAATCTTCTGGTAGTCAAGGACAGCGTGGATACCAAGGGAACCACCCCAAGTGCAACCGGTGCAACAAGCATCATAGCGGGCAGTGCCACAAGGGTCGTTGTCTGAGATGTAACAAGCTGGGTCATGAAGCCAAGGATTGCAGGAGACCTCGTCCTGCGAATCAGAATCGTCAACAGCAACAACAAGCTCCACAGAACCACCAGCAGCAGCAACAGCAGGGCAATAAAGAATGCTTTCAGTGTGGCGCTGAAGGCCATTTTAAGAGGAACTGCCCCCAGCTGAACCAGAATCAGAACAATAACAACCAAGGAAATGGGAACAACAATGGAGGCAACAATGGAGGCAACAACGGGGGTAACAATAATGGCAATGGCGCCCGAGGTCGTGCCTTCGTGATTGGTCAGGGTGATGCAAGGAACGATCCCAACGTTGTGATGGTTAAGTTTCTTCTGGACGACTTCTTTGTTACTGTTTTATTTGATTCGGGTGCCGATACTAGTTATGTGTCCTTAAAAGTTAGCTAAATGCTTAAGTGCACTCCAACACTTCTGAACACCAAACACATAGTAGAACTAGCAAACGATAAAAGTCTTGAAGCCACACACATAGTTAAGGGCTGTAACCTTGTCCTAGCTGGTCAGACCTTCTCTATCGATCTTATTCCTATCATTCTGGGTAGTGTTGATGTTGTTATTAGGATGGATTGGTTATCTCATCAGCAAGCGGAAATTCTTTGCAACGAGAAGATTGTCCGCATCCCTCGTTCTGGTAAAGAACCCCTCGTAATTCGTGGCGACAAGAGTGGTGCTGTTGTGGGCATCATCTCCTTCCTTAAGGCCTAGAAGTGGTTGCGAAAGGGCCACACTGCTATCCTAGCCCTCGTTTCTGATACATCTTGGGAAGAAAGGAAGATAGAAGACATACCTATTGTACGTGATTTTCCTGAGGTATTTCCTGAGGAATTACCTGGTATTCCGCCTCATCATCAAGTCGAGTTTCAAATCGAGCTAACTCCTGGGGCAGCACCCATAGCCCGTGCGCCTTATCGCTTAGCCCCATCGGAACTAGAGGAATTGTCCACTCAATTGCAAGACCTCTTGGACAAGGGTTTTATTCGCCCTAGCTCTTCGCCTTGGGAGCTCCAGTGTTATTTGTGAAGAAGAAAGACGGTACCTTCAGAATGTGTATTGACTACCGTGAACTCAACAAGGTGACCGTGAAGAATCGTTATCCTCTTCCACACATTGATGATTTAATCGACCAGTTGCAAGGGTCGAGTTTCTATTCCAAGATTAACCTAAGGTCAGGCTACCATCAACTGAGAGTCCGAGATGAGGACGTCTCCAAAACAGCATTCAGAACTCGTTACGGCCATTACGTGTTTTTGGTTATACCTTTCGGATTAACGAATGCACCAGCGGTCTTCATGGATCTCATGAACCAAGTGTGCAAGCCTTACCTGGATAAATTTGTCATAGTCTTCATCGACGACATCCTGATCTATTCTAAGATTCAGGAGGAACACAAGCAACATCTGAGGCTTATTCTGGAACTTCTTCGGAAAGAGCAATTGTATGCCAACTTTTCGAAATGTGACTTCTTTTTTCGCGAAGTCCACTTTCTAGGCCATGTGGTAAACAAGGACGGGATTCATGTGGATCCATCCAAGGTTGACTCAATCAAAAACTGGCCTGCACCCCGCACACCAACAGAAATCCGCCAATTCTTGGGTTTGGCAGGATATTACAGAAGGTTTATCATGGATTTCTCAAAGATTGCGCAACCTCTCACTTCACTGACTCAGAAGGGTGTCACCTATCGTTGGGGTGATGCACAGGAATCCGCATTCCAGCACGTAAAAGATAGACTTTGTAGCGCGCCTATCCTCTCATTGCCTGAAGGCACATATGATTTTGTGGTTTATTGTGACGCTTCCATCCAAGGACTCGGTTGCGTGTTGATGCAACGTGACAAGGTTATTGCCTATGCATCGCGCCAACTTAAGGTTCACGAAAGAAACTACACTACACACGACTTGGAATTGGGAGCAGTTGTTTTCGCGCTTAAGATATGGAGACATTACCTGTACGGTACCAAGTGCACCATTTACACCGATCACAGGAGTCTCGAGCATATCTTCAAGCAAAAGGAGTTAAACATGCGACAACGACGATGGGTCGAGCTCTTGAATGATTACGAATGCGCGATCAAGTATCATCCGGGCAAAGCCAATGTTGTGGCCGATGCTCTCAGTCGAAAGGATACTATATCGAAGCGTGTACATGCGTTACAGCTTACCATCCAATCTAACCTTTCCGCTCAGATTCGCGATGCTCAGGTTGAAGCATTGAAAGTAGAAAACATCAGGGCTGAGTCCCGACAAGGATCAAAACAACGGCTAGAACAAAAGGAAAACGGCGCCTACTATGTTAACGACGCATCTGGGTTCCACTTTATGGAGACTTACGCGAGCTTGTGATGGATGAAGCACATAAGTCTCGTTACTCAGTACATGTTTGACTTATGCTAGGGTCAAGGTCGAATACCAGAAACCATCAGGCCCACTCCAACAACCAGAGATTCCGAAATGGAAATGGGAGCAAATTTCCAAGGATTTTGTTACTGGCCTGCCCAGATCTCAAGGCGGCAATGATACCATTTAAAGGAGAGAATGGAAACATGGTTCTAGCACTTAGAATCATGGGAAGGTCGGTCTTTAACTTATGAGCGTACTGCGTTGAAGATTCATGGGGTCCCCCTTCACCGTATGCATATATCGGTCATCGAGTCAATCCGGGATCGTTTTAATTTATTCAACCTTCTCAATTCTTGTGGGATGATGATGATCCATCTTTTGATTGCGTTACAGTTTTGATTGGGGACGTGAAAAGGTTAATGAATTGGTCACGTTAAAATAGAAAAACAAATCTTTCAAAATTTGGGTCTCTAAAGAACCCGGTGAATGGATGTCATTTGTTTAAGTAAGGTGGATCATTCATCCCTACATTCAGATCACCATATCGGCTCTTCATTAGATGAATCTGCGAATTTATCGGATCAAGAGTCTATATGTCACACCCCAACCGATGGCGGAAACATCAAGATGGGATGAAATAGATTGCTTGAGACTTCATAACTTGCTAATCGTGACAATAATCTAAATAACAATATTTCATTTCATTCTAAAAAGGAAGTACATAGTCTTGAAATGTAAAAAATACAACAAGACAATTTCAACATAGTGAAACAAAGGAAATACATAACATAAAAATTTGGGTGCATATCTAGTTTACCCTAACCAATTTCTTCACGTCATCAAGGCTAATTTCCAACAACATGTATTAAAATAATTTGTCAACACATAATGGTTGGTGAGCATACATGTTTGGTTTACATAGCATATCATAAAAATCTCAATTGAACATGGCAAAATGTATACTAAGTTGAAGTTAGCATGCATAACTATAGGTCAAACCCTTGTGTCCACTGAATATTGTGTGAACCCTCGTCACCAAAGTAAAGGAGACCATAAAAGTTGATTGAATACTTAACAATACCCAACAAACGGGTGGTACGCTACTCTTATAGCGCTATAATTGTTAAGGTGGACAAGCTAAGTAAATGACAAATAGAGTGCATGAATGTTTTCTAGCATGAACAACCTAAGCATAACAAATAACATGCTTGATAGATTAAGTGATTGAATATATTTGATTGTGTGCATTGTGAATGTTGATAGATTATACATGGTACACCCAAAAGTGCATTAAAGCGTAAGAAGGGCCAAGTATACTCATGGTTTACCAAAGCTTCCAAACGTGAGTTGATATGAATGAGATGGTTGGAACACTGAAGTTACCTACAATGGGAAATGAAGGTGTGTGAGTCAATGGAGTTTGATTATGAGTTAGATTCGGAAATGGAGAATTATAACAAGAAAGTATGATTTTGGATGAAGATACATCTTGTCTAGACACTCATTCGGACACTAGGTAGTAGTGTGTTTTCATGGGTACCAAATCACCCATTAGAATTCGAAATGAGGAATCAAGAACTAGGATGACGAACATCATAACTCATAACTTTCAACCATGAATTACTTGAAGTTAGGGTTCGGTTTTGTAAATATATTACATATATTTGTTAGTATAGCTAGTTATGTATGGTCATGTACGGAGGTAGGATGAATTCCATCCATTTAACCTCATTATTAGGATTCACCAAAGCACAAAATCATCAATTTAATTGATGATTTCGGTTGGCCATGAATATAAAATCTCTTAATTCACCAAGACAACCAAGTGAGTAAACTAGACGAGTGCATTTCAAACATGGATAGTGTTTGAAGACTTGGTGTAGTTCGTTCATTTTGTTTTCTTGAAAATTGTTTAGTAACTTAGAATGACATAATAAACTGACTAAGTATGCAAGTGAGGAGGTGGAATCATAGCTGGAAGCCCAAGCTTCCAATGTTCACACCTTGAAGGTTGAGGACTTGGATAGTTTCAACACTTTTGTAGGTCACTTGGGACCTTTGGGGCAACAAGAAATTGAGGTTATGAACCTTTAAGTTTCTGATTTCATACCTCAACTCATGTCGGCCAACAATGGATTTGTTGGCAACTTGGTTTGGTGCATAGAAATCTAAGAAACAAGTAAGTATGAACATTGTTTTGAAAGTTGTCAAAAACCAGACAATAAATCCTACTTTGGACCTCAAATATGGTAATGTTCCAACTTAGTTTACCATGGTAGACTTCTGGAAACATTCCTAAAGGTTGTCCAAGTGCAATGGAAGAAGAAAACAAGAAGAAATGAAGAAGGAAGTGAGTTGAAAGCTCACTTGAACACTTGAAACTTTCTGCCTTACTTAGAGAATATCTTGGTGATTTTGGAGTGTTTGAGAGTGATAAGGAGTTGTGGAAAGTGAAAACATGTTAGAGGAGGCTTGGTTTTATAGTGGTAAATTAGGGTTTATGTTTTAAAGAGGTTAGAAGATGATTAGAGATACAAAGAGGTGGAAAAGGGTGAAACCCAGTTGGTTGGAAAATCCTGCTGCAGAGTGACCCTGGTTACGTGGCGCGACCATCCAAGGTTTCTCCCGTCGTGTGGCGCGACGGGCTGCTTTTTCCAAAACTTTTGTTTTTGTTCACTTTTGGCCCTGCACTTGATTTTTAGGTTATTTTATGCCATAAACTTGTTTTTAGGTATTCAAGGTGTATTTGAATATGGTATAAGTATGATGCATGCATGGTTGATGTTTTGACACTATTCGAAGTCTAGTTTTTGTGTATAAATGCGTATTTGTTTGTTGATTGAATAACAAGTAAGTATGAATGTAACCTGTATATAAAAACATGAATTTCCATTATGATCGAAGTCTCGGATTACAAATGTGGAAATGAAATACGAATTATAAGTTTCCAAAATTAGAAAGTACAAAATAGGGAACGTTACACTATACACTTTGGCGAACATGCTATGAAAGTTGATATTCTTATTGTTGACATTAATCCGGCCGAAGTGGTTACCAAAGCAATCAATTCTTTTGGTGGCTGCCCAAACAGCCTAAAATGTGAACAAGGCTCATAACAAGATCCCAACGGCTTCGGAAAGTGAACCGGTGGAGGTGTCAGTTAAGGAAAAAGTGGTAATGGACTTTGGGAACTGGGAAAATTTTAATGCGCATGTTAGCGACATTAATTCTTCATAAAATATCTTCGTTCTACGCTTAATTAGGTGTGTGTTATGTGAGATGGACAAACGTGATTTGATTGTGTATGATTGTTATTTTGTTAAAGTGCTAGATGTTAGGTGGTTGTATTTTATAAATTCCGTCCATACGCTAATCCGGGTCGCACACCTCCACTTCAGTTGCACGCGCCCGTACCCTTGTGTCCCTTTGGGCTCTCGGCTCGGTAGTTCTCAGCCCAAACCAAGCCCACCCCATCTCCTCCTTTTCCTTGTATGCGTGAATGCATGTAGAGGGTCACACACCCTCTTTCAAAACAATTGCAAACCGTAAAGATCCCCTCCCACTTCGACGACAGCTCTCCTCACTGAAACTCTTCGATTGGTAGCATCATCTACCTTAGTCGCTTGGAAGCATCATCTACCTTCGTCGCTATTATTCTACCTCTATCGATCGGTATGTTTGTCATTTTTGTTATTCACATACTTTGTTAGCTTTGACTGTGTACTATGAACTATCTTGATTGTGATGGTGTGGAATGTTATTGACCTGTACAAATAGCATACAATTTAGGGTTTAGTCTATAGTTTGAGTGATGTTAAATAGAATGAAGGAATGTGGTAATTAACTAGCATGGTATGATGTTAGGAGGACTGATATGAATCGATTTGGATGCTAATGATTACCACGAAATCGGAAGTCACTTATAATGTCTAATTGATGGGTTAGGGTTCGTGTTAAAATTGTTGAATACAATTAAATGATGAATACAATTAAATGATGAATTTAGCTCTATAACTTGATCTAAATGTTGGTACCCTAGAGTTGTTCATGCGCAAATTATTGGTGATTATCTTGAATAAACCATGACCTTAGCTACTAAATGTTATGCATAAGTTAGATTGGAATGATGATTGAATGTTCATTGTAATTGTGGTAATAATGGATATGAGTTGATTTCGGATGTTGATAATGAAACTGTTAAGGAAGAATTAAAGTTTGTGGATTTAATGTTTATAACTAATTGGCTCGGGTTAGTGGGGTGTTTTACGGGAAAGACGGAAGTGTTTGACTGGGGTCAATCGCACACTGGTGAGCCTCGCACACTCCGTCCCATGTGCACGTACCAAACCGCACATCCTTGCACTATGCGTAAACTAGGCATGTTGCACACCAGAGTTGTGGTCGCACACTTCTGTCCGATCGCACATTAACGTAGGCTATGGAGTGATGTGGGCCGGGCCATACATGGATCGCACAAATAAAACACGTCGCACACTCATGTCCTGATCGCACACTTGCTTAAGGTCGCACACTTCAAGTTGAGCTGGTGGTATTGGGCCATACACAACACCAATGGGCTGCATACCTTTTCACACACACAATCTGAACTGTACGAATATAATCAGGCCACACACTTATCTGAGCTTTATGTTTCTTGAATCCGCACACTATGAATAAACTGCCATGCTATGTGCTTAAATGTTAGTAGAAGGTATGTGGTGGAAATTACTAGTTAAGATGTGTTAGAAAGTTGATATGTGTTGTTTGTATGATACTTGCTTAATGTGTGCAAAAATAATGTAATTTAAGTGAATGCGAAATTGACTATCATTGGTAACCACGTTAGGGTTCGGTTGACCAACTTAGAACAGGTAACATAACATACCGAGCAATCTAAGGTGAGTTCACTACACTCTTCACAAGCATGCGTCCGGTGGGGACAAATGAACAAACAAACAAACATTTCATCCCTCTAGGGGATACTTTACAAACCCATATCCTTGTAGGGGATATGAGGCAGATCTCAGTTAATGTTGATGTTGGATAATACACTCATTTCTATCACTCTAGTCCCATCTTACTACCGAACTAGTTGCTTGTAGGGCAACAGGGGTTATTAGTTGATAGCGCTATTAGGTTTGGCACCCTCATGACGTACCTGGATAGGACGAGCGTGAACTAATGACCTTAACCACATGACCAATGTTTGACATAGCATTGGGGAAGGGCAAACAACAGCCGTCTTGCGGTATCGAGTTATTATCAACATGTCATAAAACGAAACACTTGGTTACCAAACGTTTTGCAAAACTGTGAACTCGCCAGGGTTATGCTGATACACTTTTTCTGCATGCTTGCAGGTCGATAGGTACATCTATGTGGAACTTGCTGTCTGGGATGCTGGAGAGGTCATGGGTCGAGATACATGGAAACACGAAACGAGACTAAATGGGTACATACATTTGGGCTTGGAATTGATGAAACATTGAATATTGTTTACGTTGAACACATTGAGTTATAATTAATGTTTTATAATACTTTATTCTAATGAATGAAAACTTTTATTTGAAATCTTGTTGTGAGTTCGATGTGATTTGTGGCTAGATCCTGGTACGTCACACGCCTCACCGGGGTTTCTGTGACACCCGGCATTTCAGGCCGTGCCGTACCGTACAACTGTAACACGTGTTGGGAATAGATAAAAGGCTGTATTTGACTGATTATGTTGCTTACATATGATATTTAATGAGTTTGTAAATTTAAACCTTGGTAAGAATTATGTTGGCAATTTTAAGATAACGTTTATCGTGTAATAGTTAAAATGCGAAACGAACGTCGGTGACCACCCGATCAGTGTTAAAATCCTAAAAATAGTCTGTTATGATTAGAATAATCATTTTAATCATATTCTTGAGGAAAAATAAAGTAAAACACTAAGAAACTCTATTTTTCGAGTTTGAGCGGGTACCGCGCGATACTGCGCGTATTAGACAAAATACGGTCAACACAGCCAGTCAAGGCAACAGTCAAGGCAACTGGTAATCATTTCAGTAATAATTTTGTGTGATTTCAGTAATAATTTTTTGTGATTATTTTTATAGAATGACAAAAATAATTTAAAACGCACTAAAACACTAAATAAAATACCCGATATCCAGTAAAATACCTGTTTTTAACACCAATTTACACACACATATATATATATATATATATATATATATATATATATATGTATATGATATTGTGTGTGTATATAGGAGAGAGAGTGTAAAGGTGGCGGCTAGGGGAGGTGCCACCCACCTTGAATATGCAAGAGCTTGCCAAGTGGATCCTTGTGTCTTGAACCTAATCATTTAAACTTTCTAAACACTCCATTTTAACAAATCAATATCTAAAATTCACTCTCTCTCTCCCTCCCATTACAAAGATCGGCCGAACACCCCCATAACACACACACATTCAAAATTTCAAACCATTTCTTCAAGAATCAAAGGCATTCCAAGGTGATTCCAAGCTAATATGGAGGTTTAGAAGTGATTCCAAGAAAGTTTAAGCAAGTACAAGGCCTCATATCATCATCTTTTTCAAAAATCCACTAAGAAATCTTGAAGGTATAAACTTATTTTCAAAATCACATTCTTGATTTTTAGTGATTATAGAGATGTTGGAAGGTTTCTCTTGAACTTGGAATTAATCACAAACTTGAAACTAATAATGAATGAGATTTTAAACAAAGTAAAAAATGAGTGTGTATATGTATGTATGTATGTATGGCTAAAAGTTGTATGAGTATGTGTAGTTAGTTATGTTTTGATTTTGTTGAATGATTCTTGTCTGACTTGATTCTTAAAAGATGGCTACATGCATGGGTCAAAAAGGTGTCATAAAAGAATGTTCTAAAAAGGGTTTTGAGATTTGAGATGAATATGTTAAAAAATGAACTTTTGGAAGTTCATATATGTATGTATATATGTGGTGTATATATATATATATATATATATATATAGGATATATAGGATTAGGTTCAAACGTGAACAAAATCCTAATAGTGAACTGCGTGAACTGATCTGGGCCCTTGATTTTTATGATCTAGAGATTAAAGTGAGTGGCATGATGGTAATTATTTGGTTTTTTTTTCATTTAATTAAATACAAAAAGGGTATATGTGTAATTTCAATCTTAAATTGATTGCATAAATCTCTCACAAATCAAGTAATCAATTATCCTCTTAAATTGATTGCATAAATCTCTCATAAATCAAATCAAGGATTAGGAAAGATGTAACTTAATTCAATTATTAAAATAATTATTTGTTTAAATGCGATGTACACATGTGTATTCTGATTTTGTCCTCTTTTTAATGCGATGTACACATGTGTATATCGTCTGTTATTGTGATATCTCAGAATTTTTTTTGTATTGAATGTTGATGTACACCTGTGAATTACTGTACAAATATATACGATGCTGAGTACACATGTGTACTGTTCTATTTATATCCAAGTACACATGTGTATACCGTTGAAATATGAAGGTTACGTGTTGGTGCACTTGTGTCTGTACTTTGTCTGTATTCGGTCTGTATGTAAACGATGTCCTAAGTGAGTCTGTAAGTTGACCAAGTCAACTATCCTCCTAGTTTGACTTGGCCAAAAAGTTGTATGTTTGTCTGTATCGAAGGATAGCCTCGAAGGATACTGTTGATCCTTCGAGGTGCTCGAAAGATATGCTTCGAATGTTAGACCTCGAAGGATCATCCTTCGAGGTCCATACTCATCTTTCGAATGAAGTGTACTCGATAGATGATCCTTCGGACCATCTATCGGATCCTTCGGACCAGACATCTTGGGCTGGGTATAAATACCCATGCAATGTGTTGTGTTTCACTAAGATGCACACAGACAGAAAGTTAGAGAGTTGAGGGAGTTCTGTCCGAAACACACACACCCACTTTGAGAGTTTGCAAACTGATTGTAAACATTGTGCTTGTAACCGGAACCTTCATACGTATTAATACAGTGGTGTTAATCGGTGAACCCTTGTGTGTTTGTTTCTCTACTTGCTTCATCCCGGTTTGCTTACTAGCTTGGATTCCGCACTCGCTAGTAGGTTTGTATAACAAGGTTTAGGTTCGTTATCCTCCGCGAAAAGGGACCTACAAGTGGTATCAGAGCTTGGCTCTTTACCTTGTTTAAAACCGGGTTGTTCGAGTTCTTGGTGTGTTTGAACACTTGGTTTAGCACCCGTTTTTGGTGGTTTTCTTGCTTGTTTAAACTGAAAAACGGTTTCTAAACCTTCGGGAGTGTTCAAGGTTGGGTTGGGTAACTTGAAAACTTGTTTTTAAGTGACTTTGATTTTTCCGACCATATCTCCGGTGTGTTTCCGGTGACCAGATCTTGTTGATAAGGTTGCCATTTTGGGTAAACTTTTTGAAAGTCAAATAGTTGGTGGAAAAGTTGTTGGCAGAACATCCTTTCTGCCGAAAGTTGGCTCACCAACCACATCAACTTTTCACCAACCTGTCGTACTTTTTGTCAGTGTGTCAGACCTCGAAAGATACCTTTCGAGCTCGTTAGATCATCCTTCGATCAAGGAGATTCGAAAGATAGCCATCCTTCGAACATCCTTCGAAGTCAGTGTGTTATCCTTCGAGTCAAGGAATCTTTTCGAAAGATCATCCTTCGAGTTACTGTTCACTTCGAAAGATAAGGATCCTTCGTGTAGGTGAATCTTTCGTATTAGTGTTCGAAAGATCAGTATCTTTCAAGTGTGAATCTGTCGAGATCTTTGTACGAAAGATCAGGATCCTTCGTTGTGAATCTTTCGAGACATTTGTTCGAAAGATAAGGATCTTTCAATCTTCGAAAGATTAGGAGAATCTTTCGAAATCTTCTTTCGAAAGATAAGGATCCTTCGTACAGTCAATCTTTCGAAGTGATTGTTCGAAACTCAACAGTGATCTTACGAACATTGTTGATCCTTCGAACAGGTCGTGATCTTTCGAACAGATTGTATCTTTCAATTCTTATCTGTTTTACACTTAACAGTCTGTGCTTGTGTAGATTCTCAATTAATATTTGATCAAAATGAGTTGTACAAGTCCATGGGATTGGAGTTTGGACTCACGATCCAATCAAGAGCTAGTGACTGCTGCAGATTGGGCAAAGAGTATGATTCCACAGCCATCAATCAGTCCAAGTCAATGGGCTTTGGTATCCAATCAAAGTCAAAGTCTTCAGAACCTTCTGATTAGTGAAAGTGAAACTGGCAGCAACAATCGTCCACCTAAGTTGAACCATATGAACGATTTTCCATCATGGAAAAACCGTTTTCACACATATGTTCAAGGGCAAAGTACTGATCTTTGGACGTGTTTCATCAATGCGTTCAATACTAATCTTGAAACTGCTGCGTCAACTTCAGAGGGTTATGCCAATATGCTTGAAAATGACAAGAAGGCTTACGAATTGGAGAAAAAGGCCTTTGCCACACTTACTCAAGCACTCAACAAAGACATCTACCATCAGTTCTCTTATTGCAAGACCACGAAAGCATTGTGGGATGCCTTAGTTGCTAGAGGAGAAGGCAATGCAGCTGCTCGAAAATCTCGGCATGATTTGTTGAAGAAAGAGTTTGAATCCTTTCAGTTTTTGGAAAACGAGACTCTGAATGATATGATCACACGTTTCTATCATTTGATTAGTGAAATGTGTGCTTATGGAGTTGTTTCTACTCAACAAGACATGGTGAGTAGATTTGCTGACGCCTTACCTCCAAAGTGGAGTTCTTTCATTGAACTGTTGAAGCATACTGGAACTCTAGATCAAGTCAACATCTATGAGTTCATTCAAAAGCTGGAACATAAAAATGATGAAGAAATTAGAAAAGCAAGGCGTGCTCCAGCTCCTCAGAATACAGAAATGTATCTTCCAGGATTCGATGCTTTGGCAAGATCCGCTGCAGCTCAGCAACAGCAACCTAAGCTGCAGACTGCATTTGTTTCCAATACAAGTTCAAGTTCTTTTCCGTTTCCTCAGTCAACAGCTGCTCCACCACAACCTCAATTCGATCCGAGGTCCTACATTCCTGTTCCAACACAGCCACAACCACAACCTCAACAACAACAACAGCAAGCTCACTATACAAGCAATCCTCAACCTCAGCCCCAAAGTCATCACACAATCCGAGTCGACAACTCAAATCTTTCACACCTTAGCATTGAAGTTGCTAAGGAACATATGGAGATTATCAACACCATGGTCAGTGCTTACTGTGGTTTGGTAGCAGGTCAGCTTGGAAACATCAACATGACCAATGAAGATTATGATCAGATCGACAAGGAAGAAATGGAGTTGATGGAAATTAAATGGGCTTTTGCTAGTGCGGTTAGAAGGGCAAAAGATTTCATGGCACGAACTGGAAGAACTTCGTTGGAAGGAAAGAAAAACACGAAGTATGGGTTTGATATTAAAGCCGTCACGTGCTTTAATTGTGGCGAGAAAGGGCACTTTAAACGTGAGTGCACTCGACCAACAAAACACGGCAATCACAACCCTTTCAGAAACCAGACGAATGTGAATGCCCAACAAGAAAACCGTGAACGGAGGATGGTGGCAGTGAACAACAATCAGGGACAGCCTGGAACTGTGAATCACAATCGGGCTTTGGCTGTTCAAGCTGATGAAGGCTGTGACTGGTCAGTGCAGTTTGGTGAAGGTGATCAGGGAAGTGGAACTGCTTTGTATGCTAAGGTCATCGAGCAGGTTGATAAAGAAGAATCTTCTGGAAGTGATGACAGTTCTGGTTATTCTGGAAGTTCGGATGAAGAAGGCTCTGTTTCTGGGGATAATCACTCAGAGCCTGATGAGGAGGAAGAAGGTGAAGATATTCAGGATCTTCTGAATGAAGCTGATGAGCTTAAATGTCAGAAATCAATTCTGATTAGGAAGGCTGCTGCTACATCAACGGAAATGGAAAAGCTATTTTCTGAAGATGGAGCTTTTTCTTTTCAAACTGCCTTTATGGCAAATGGTTCAGCCTCTACTAGTCAGGTAAATTCTGAACCTCCTGCCCCTAGTATTTGTAACTCATGTGCTGAGATGAAGCTTGAATCAGAAAAGCTTCATAGTCATAACCAGAATTTGGTTATTGAACTGTCGAAATGCAAAGAGGCAAACATGGCTTTAACTCGGAATGAAAAAGAATTTAAATCTGTAATAGAAACTTTAAAGAAAAATGTGTCCGAGGTTAACAAAGTAGTTTACCACAAGCAAGTGAGTATAAATGAATATATTAACATTGTGGAAGAAACTAAAAAGCAATTAGCCATTGCCCAATGCGAACATGATGCGATCAAACAGAAATTGGATAGTTATTCTAACTCCCAATTTGTGCTTGATCACATCATCGATGTTCAACAACTAAAGGGAAATCAGAAAGGCATAGGGTATAACAAATGTCCGCCCCCCTTGATGAACAACTATACCAAGATGCCTGATGAGGAAGAAATGCCTCGGTATGAACCCAGTGTGCCTCTTGATGTTGAGGAGTTTACTATTGGCCTTGGATTCAAACCGGACAATTCTTCAAACACAGCCTCTAAGGAACAAGAAACTTCACCATCCATGAAGCAAAGTCCTCCAATTATCGAGGACTATGAGACATCGGATGATGAATCAGAAGTGGCTGTAAGTGATCAGGATAAATCACTTAGCAAGATGAAAGGAGTAGATATTCCACGAGAGAATCACATCCTTTGTGATCCTGATACTCCTGAGGTTCCATCTGTTAAGAAGGAAGTGATTGATCCTGTCAAGGTTGATAAGACAGGTGTGTCTACCGTTAAAAGCAGTAATGTGTTGTACACTTTGGTTGGAGATAATAAAATCTACTCAGATCATGTTTTTCCAATTAAAAATGTAAATAAATCTTTGATTGACAAAGTCTTTGAAGACAATACAAACAAATTTTTGGGAAAAACACTTCCGGGAATTGTGGTAACACAATGTGATCCAATTCCTAAGGATGAGATTAGAAAACAGTTTGGTAATCAAAAATCTCCAACCACTCAACAACCTACAGCTTCTAAGGGTAAACAACAACAACGAGCTCCAAAGCCAAAGGCTAAGGTTGAATCAAAAGGAGCTCGTTACATGAAGAAAGGAAAAGATGTTAAATTTGTAGCATCAAAAGGTACAGATAAAATTGAGACTTTTGAAAACAAATCAAACACTGATTTTGTACAACAAGTCAAGATTTTGAAACGTAACAGTGATAACAATTACACCCAACACACAAACGGGTGTGATGAAAGAGCAAGTACCTCAGGTTCTACAGGTTCAACATCTGGTAGTCGATCAAGTTCTCCTAAGTCTGTTGAAAGGAGAACTTGTTTCAAATGTGGAGAAATTGGGCACATTATCAGAAACTGCCCAAATGCTCCAAAGAAGAAATTTGTTGAAAAAGCTCCACCTGAAACAGTTCACCCTCAACGTCGGTCAGTTTCACCTAAACAAGATAAACGAACTGTAAAAGAACAAGAAACTAAACAACGACGTAAGAACATAAAAACTGTTGAAAAGGCTTTAAAACCTGAAGTTCAAACAGTTAAAAGGAAACCAAGTGTATCACAACCTGTAAAACCAGAATCTTCAAAAACTGGTAGGCAACGACAAACTTGGTTACCTAAGTCGGGTGACAATTCAGGGGGAGCAATTATTCTTGAAAATCATCAAGAGATCGAGCTCACGTTTCGTGATGCTAAGGGACGACCCAAGACCACTAAGGCTTGGGTCCCCATTCTCAACTGATGTTTTTATGACATGTGCAGGATGTTCTAGGAGGAACTATTAATAGTCATTGGATTGTTGATAGTGGAGCATCCAGGCACATGACTGGCGACTTACGGCTCCTATACGACGTGAGAAATATTAGAGGAGGGTATGTTGCTTTTGCGGGTGATAAAGGTGGGTACATCACTGGAGAAGGAAGTATCTCCAATGGTATCGTGTGCTTTGATAAGATCAATTATGTGAAGCAAATTGATCACAATCTTCTGAGTGTGTCGCAAATCTGCGATAAAAAGTTCTCAGTGATTTTTGATGACGCTGGCTGCTATGTGCTGAAACCTGGATTCAAAATTCCACAAGAATGGATTCTCTTATCGGCTCCGAGAGTTAATGATCTTTATATTCTCGACATGAGCCAAGCGATTACTACATCTGCACAAGTCACTTGCTTTGTCTCAAAAGCCACAGAAAAGGAGTCTATATCTTGGCACAGAAGAATGGGACACATTCACTTGAGAAAGATGAACCATTTGGTGAAAAATAATCTTGTGAATGGTGTGCCTGTAAGAAGTTTTCATTTGCAAGATATATGTGTCTCGTGCCAAAAGGGGAAGCAAACAAAGAAGTCTCACCCTTTGAAGAAAATCAACACTGTCAGCATGCCTCTCGAACGTCTTCATATGGACCTTTTTGGACCTATGAAGCACAAGACAACGTTTGGTGATGCTTATTGTTTAGTAGTTACTGATGACTACTCTAGATTTTCTTGGGTATCCTTTATGGCACACAAGAGTGAAACTCCTGGCATCCTCAAGGATCTTCTCACTATGTTGGAAAATCTCTATACGTTGAAAGTGAAAAGGATCCGAAGCGACAATGGAACCGAATTCAAGAATCAAGTTATGGATGAGTTTTGTACTTCTAAAGGCATTCTTCATGAGTACAGTTCTCGTTATACTCCACAACAAAATGGTGTCGCTGAGAGGAAGAATCGGACGATTATAGAAACTGCAAGAACAATGTTAGTAGAGTCGGAACTCCCTATTCAATTTTGGGGGGGGGCTGTATCTGCTGCATGCTACACGTTGAACAGAGTTCTTCCAGTTAAGAGACATGGCAAGACTTGCTTCGAACTCCTTCAGAAAAGGAAACCGGATCTTTCTTACCTTGAACCGTTTGGTGCTCCGTGTACTATGATTGAGCCAGATGGAAAGTTTGGTGCAAGAGCTATCGAGGGTTTCTTCCTTGGATATGCTACTCCGAATTTTCGTGTTTGGAATCTAGCTACCAAGAAGATTGAGCTATGGAGCGAAGTTAGGGTTCAAAGGTACACGAGTCCTGTTAGGGCTCCGGGTGATCCGTGGATGTTCGATTATGATGGGCTATTTGACTCCTTCAATCTGCCAACCTTTGACGAAGAATCAGCAGCGGCTCGAATGTTGTTGGAAAGTGACAACGCTGCTGTCTCGCCATTGGTTAGACCTATTGTTATTGACCCTCAAGCTTCTTCGTCAGTCAACAATATGGTTCAAAATGAGGTTTATGAAGATGCTGCTGATTATAATGACTCTTCTGAAGATGATGAATATCATGATGCAGCCGAAGGATCTTCAGCTCCAGCTGCTCCTGTTCAAGGTGCCTCTGGTGATACACCTCATACGCAGAATATAGATACTGCAGAAGGGAATGCATCCACCTCTACCCACATTCCTGGTGTGGAGTTGGTTGTTGATCTTAATCTTACCAATTTGGGTATCAATGCTCGTGTGCCAGATAATCCTGAAATGCGGATTCACGATACCCATCCCCAGCAGAATATCATAGGAGATGTCCATCGCGGTGTGCAGACGCGTAATCAGCTGAGAAACAACCGGAATGCTGGTTTGTATTCAGCTATAAGAGAATCTGGTCAACAAAATGACTGGTCCTTCGCGTGTTACGTGTCACAAGAAGAACCAAAGTCGTGGAAAGAAGCATTGAAAGACAGTGCTTGGGTTGAAGCCATGCAAGAAGAATTACAGCAATTTCACAAGCTTGGTGTTTGGAAGCTTGTTGAAAAACCCGAGAACTACAAGAAGATTGGCACTCGATGGGTCTTCAAATGCAAGAAAGACGACCGTGGAGTGGTTATTCGAAACAAAGCTCGTTTAGTCGTTCAAGGTTTTCGTCAGATAGAGGGGATCGACTACAACGAAGTCTATGCACCAGTTGCACGTCTGGAAGCTATTCGGATCTTTCTGGCTTATGCCTCATTGAAAGGATTCAAGGTTTACCAGATGGACGTCAAAAGTGCATTTCTACATGGTGTGGTTGAAGAAGAGGTATATGTCGAACAGCCTCCAGGTTTTGAAGATCCTGTCCATCCCGATCGGGTTTGGTTGCTCAACAAAGCTCTATATGGTCTTCATCAAGCGCCACGAGCTTGGTATGCAACCTTATCTACATATCTGCTGGAGAACGGTTTTCGAAGAGGTCTTATCGATTGTACTCTCTTCATCAAAGAACAAGATGGAGATCTTCTTCTGGTTCAGGTATATGTTGATGATATTATTTTTGGTTCTACTAATGATGTTTTGTGTAGGAATTTCGAGCGCATCATGCAGGATAAGTTCGAGATGAGTGCTATGGGGGAAATGAATTTCTTTTTGGGCCTACAAGTGCAACAAACGGAGTCTGGGATATTCATCCATCAGACTAAATATGTTGGTGACATCTTGAGCCGGTTCCAGATGTCCGATGCAACGCCCATTGGTACCCCATTGCCAACTAATCACGGAATTACTCCTGACTTGAAGGGTGAACCTGTTAGCCCTTCATACTATCGCGCGATGATCGGATCCCTTATGTACCTCACAGCATCAAGGCCAGATATAATGTACCCAACGTGCTTACTTGCCAGATATCAAGTTAATCCGAAGGCCTCACATCTTGCAGCTGTCAAAAGGATTTTTCGTTATTTGAAGGCTTACCCCGACACCGGTCTGTGGTATCCTAGGGATAATAACTTTGACTTGGTCGCATTCAGTGATTCTGATTTTGGCGAATGTAAAATCGACGGCAAATCCACAACGGCTGGATGTCAGTTTTTAGGAAATCGCCTAGTCACATGGCAGTGCAAGAAGCAGACGTGTGTCGCTACATCAACATGCGAAGCTGAATACATTGCTGCCTCAAGTTGTTGTTCACAAGTTCTTTGGATCCAACAACAATTGCGGGACTACGGTTTTGAATTCCTAACTACTCCTATTTACGTTGATAATTCTGCTGCTTTAGATATCACTAAAAATCCTGTGCAGCATTCAAAGACCAAACACATCGAAATCAAATATCACTTCATACGTGATTGCTTTGAGAAAAGGCTAATCGATGTTGTTAAGGTCCACACCGATGACCAACGTGCCGACTTATTTACCAAAGCATTTGACAAATCAAGATTTGACTTCTTATTATTGGTAAATGGCATTAAGGTCAAGCAAGAGTAAACCAACATCGGAAAATCATTTTTGTAAATATCTTTGTGTGTTTTTAAATTTATCTTAGTTTATTGATTTTAGGGGGAGTAAATCCAAAAATCTGAAAATCCAAAAACATCGAAAAATTTCAAAAAAAAACACAAAAACAATAGAAAAACAAAAATGAGTTTCCTGGCGAGCAAAAGAGAAAATGATAGTACATCAGTGGTTTATCCAAACCTCTTTAAACCTTAAATGCAAAACGATAAGCAGCTCTATATAAGATGTATCGGTAGGCTCACAATCATTTTAAAGTGTGCAGGGTGATATAAATCTTAATCGACTGAAGATCAGGTGGGAACCATTCATTGGCATATGGTCTTAGTACCGAAATTTCGTTTGATAGATTGCCGAGGTTCTGAGATATTCGGTCTTTATGCTGCTTATCATCTGGGTATCATGGTTGTATCTTTTACCGAAAAATAACGGGGACGCAAGTCTAGATCTTCCATGATACTATACATACGTGTACATAATACATACTGCATTCGACCTCAATAAGTGATAAACAATCACATGTCCAAACAAATAAGTGATAAAATATCACATTTTTCCGGGTGTCAAGTTCGTCTCTCTGCTGTACGGAAGTACTGACCTGTTCACGGACTTGCACCTGTGCCCTCATGCATATGAAAATCAAGTTCCTCATCAATAAGTGATTATATCACATAGGGCTTGTTTTCAATTCAAAATAAGTGAGTATCTCACAGCTTATACGGTCAAACAGATGATAATCGGTATACTCACCGGTAAGATGAACTCTCGTGCATACCTTGATACGGGAATGTGTCGTGATGTGGATGAACACCGGTCGGTAAGTATAAATCATACCTTAACGTATCCCCTCGCCATGATTACATCTGATAAGTTGAGCTTAAGTGGACAACAATACCGATAATTGTTATAGGATGCTTATCTTAATGTTAACTAACTGAACAACAAGAGTGTTTTGGCATGACCGTACACTGATATGATTCTCTTACCCTCGAAACTCGAAAAAGAATGTCTGTATATATTTATTTACTGCTTAACTTTTATTGTTTCTTGTAAACAGTTTCGTCGTTTGGTGCATATCAGCACGACATTAGCGGTGATGTCGTTTGATAACACTCAAAGGATTTTAAATTGTTGTCTTTTAATTTCAAAAACACGCCTAAAATCCGTGTTTTAATATAAACTTTATAAAAGCCAAAAAGATTTTATTTCTGCTTTATTTTCGATCGTACGATGTTGGAGCTCGAGTCTTCGTTACTTGAAACCTGAACGAAAACTGAACTGACTAAATCTTCATAAACGGTCGAAATTTGCAAGTTTTGAAAGTTAAAACTTAATTTGACAATATATTAAACTTTCAAACTGTCGGACGGTGTTTGATTATGACATGGTCATTCGTGTGTCAGGTGGTTATGTTAACTATTCCAAGCAGTTGTTCTCATTATGCGTTTAGATTTCTTGCATGTGCAGATTCTAAAGGCTAGGAGAACATGGTCGATGACAAGCTTTGGAATAAAGACACGACGAGAAGGCGCTCAAAAGATGAAGATGATCGAGTTGCCTCTGGCCATCATCAACACCACAAGGATCTCACTTCATAAAGTATTTCACGAGCATGACCCAAGGGGGAGCTTATGTTAAGGGGGAGTTTGTCAACACACTTCCTACATGATACGGGTAGTTTGTTGATACACTCTCTGTTTTCAAGACGTGAAGACTTTGAAGATCCTCCGACAATGAAGACTTGAAAGGACATCAGAGTTTTGGGAACTCGAAGACCAAAGACCGTCGAAGTTCGAGACGTGTCTACAACTATAGAAGATAAAGACAAAGCTACAGCCAAGGGGGAGTTTGTTGGTGCACTTGTGTCTGTACTTTGTCTGTATTCGGTCTGTATGTAAACGATGTCCTAAGTGAGTCTGTAAGTTGACCAAGTCAACTATCCTCCTAGTTTGACTTGGCCAAAAAGTTGTATGTTTGTCTGTATCGAAGGATAGCCTCGAAGGATACTGTTGATCCTTCGAGGTGCTCGAAAGATATGCTTCGAATGTTAGACCTCGAAGGATCATCCTTCGAGGTCCATACTCATCTTTCGAATGAAGTGTACTCGATAGATGATCCTTCGGACCATCTATCGGATCCTTCGGACCAGACATCTTGGGCTGGGTATAAATACCCATGCAATGTGTTGTGTTTCACTAAGATGCACACAGACAGAAAGTTAGAGAGTTGAGAGAGTTCTGTCCGAAACACACACACCCACTTTGAGAGTTTGCAAACTGATTGTAAACATTGTGCTTGTAACCGGAACCTTCATACGTATTAATACAGTGGTGTTAATCGGTGAACCCTTGTGTGTTTGTTTCTCTACTTGCTTCATCCCGGTTTGCTTACTAGCTTGGATTCCGCACTCGCTAGTAGGTTTGTATAACAAGGTTTAGGTTCGTTATCCTCCGCGAAAAGGGACCTACATTACGTGGATCTTAAAAATCAAAATTTGAATTCTGGTGATGAAATCTGAAATAAAAATTAAAATTGAAATCTGGTGATTTGTTGTTTGTTTTGATGATTATCTTATTAATAAATAAACATAATCTTGATAATGAATTTAAATTAGGAAAGATGTAACTTAATTCAACTATTAAAATAATGATTTAAATATAATTTTTTATATAATTACAATCCTACCCTTAACAACTAAAAAGGAAATCAATGGTCCATATCTGTTCACGCAGTTCACTCTTGGGAGGTTGTTCATGCTGGAACCCTACCCTATATAAATAAATATATATAAAGCGTTTGTCACATCTCTATAAATGTAAGAATGTTTGCATTTATGTAAAAATGATTACATGATAATGGAATGGACATGTTTTTGATTTATATGAACATGAAATAAATATGTTCCTTGATGCATTTAAGATCATGTGGGATGATGGTCTTATGATATGGGTGCATTAGATGCACATACTTGGACATGCATGTTGATATGTGATCGTAAAAGGATGAATTTGAGTATGATTTGATAAAAATAAATTTTAATCAGATTCTAAACACTAAAAATATGAATATTTGAAGTGTTAAAATGGTATAAAACTTTGTCATAAAGTTTACTAGCTTTGCATGTTGTACTTGGTGCGTTAAGTGTTGTAAAATACGTGAAATCGCATGATTTATGTGACTTACACAAAAACTGCACTAATCTGATTATAACCACTATTTTAATCAGTAAATAATATGTATTGTGTTAAAATATCAAGTCATTCCGAGTTTGGATGATTATAGTAACGTTTAACGCAAAACTATGTGTTAAAACGGTCAAAAATCGGCTTTTCGAACGATTTTTATAAAATTGATTTAGATCAGTTGTCACACCCCGACCACGTAAAACAACAAAATGTGGCGGAAACGTCAGGGAGTGTTGTAACAGAATCATTGTTTCACAACCATGGATTAAACAAATTTCGTTTTATTGAATTAAATGAGTTACAATGTCTTAACAATAAAGAAACATAACAAAAATTAACTAGTCTTGCATCTTTTAATGTCACTAAGGCCTCGTCCAATCCTATGTGAGCATGCATCAATATCATCATCAAATATCATCAACTATTGTACCTGAAACACATGTGAAAATACGTCAGCATAAAAATGCCGGCGAGTACATAGGTTTTATGAAAAACAGGATTCATGACTTAGGTTTAAGAAAATGTTTAACCAAAAACTTGTCATAAATCCAGTTTAGATGTTTGCTTTTATAAAACGTTTGAAAATCGATGATAGATAGGTATAGTTAAAAAGAATGATGTAAGGTTAAGTGAATAACCAAGTAAAAAGGAGTTTGTATAAAACAAACTGTTTTGTAAAACAATGTCTTGTGAAAAATATGTTATTTGTGTAAAAATGTATAAATCCAAATGAATGATTTAAATAACGCTACGCCATGTAATATAATACAAGCACTTATATATAGGAAGTACCAGCGGCGTATCCACCATGCTTGTATCACATTACACACATCTCGTTACTCAAATCACTTACCCACATAAACCACCAATGTAAATTGCCCATGTCTAAACCGATTGTCAAATATTTTTGTGAAAACCATGTCAAAATGTTTATGTCAAAATGTAGTCCATGAAATGTGTATATCGATATCAAAATGTCTATGTCAAATGTCAATCAAGTATTGTGTAAACAAAATGTCATGTATGGTAAGTGAAATATATAACAACCAAACCATAGGTAAGAATGCACAAACAATGTACTAAGTATGCGACGGATGGACATACATAGCATGATACCAAGTATAAGATGTCTTGTAAAACGATGTACTAAGTATGATGAACATACATAGCATGAAATGTTATGTAAAACGATGTACTAAGTATGCACACAATGGGCATACATAGCATGTGATGTAAAATGTACTAAGTATGATGAACATACATAGCATGAAATGTTATGTAAAACGATGTACTAAGTATGCACACAAATGGGCATACATAGCAAAAACATAATGAAATCATGTACTAATAGTGTACTAATAAACATAGCAAGTATATCATATAAAAGCATGAAATCATGAAAGTAACAAGTAGGCACATGTGTTTCACTCCAAAATGTTTGAAAAAAACAGTAAAAGAGGGGTCTATGTACTCACTTGAGGGTGCTTAGAAGTCTTAGGATAACCACCAAGCAAAGCTAGAAGATCACGGAATCAAACGGCACCTATATAGGTGTCTACATTAATAAACGGACCTATCGGAGGATCGGGTAGTACAAGGGTTCGTAAACCAAATAAGTATGGGAACTTATGTAATATGGTTTAACAAAGCCTACGTACTAAAATGAAACCTATCCTAAGTGCTTTTGACCCATTACGACCCGTTTAGGTAGCTTACGCCACTTTAACGCGTCGTTTGCGTAAAACGCGTTTGGAATGCCTAACTAGTCCTACGACAAGCAATATATGCCTTAACATGTTTAATATTGTTGTTAAATCAGTTTAGATGTCAAAAATTTCCTTACATAGACTTAAAATGAATTTATGCGTAAAAAGGGCATTTTGGTAATTTACCTAAGGCATATAAACTACCTATCATATAACTAACTAAACGTCGTGACCATAAGGTATAACCTCGGAAGGTTATTCCCTATACAACTATGGTCACCTAATGTGTTTGGTCGGATCCTAAAGATCGACCAATGGGTCGGGTTCGTAAGCATAAGCGATTGATTAATTCGCTTACCTTTACGACCCTAAACAAGCACAAATCTAAAAGCGACGAGCTAAACATGCTAGAACATGTTTAGTAAAGTTAGAAAACAGGTTTGGTATTAAAACAAACGGTTTTAATACTCTAGAGTAGTTTGGTTACAAAATACGCGAGAAAACGCATTTTGGCCGAAACTACGACTCGTCACTGAGCCTAGATAACGTGGTAATCAGTAGGTATAGTTACTAGGGACTATAACCATCGTGATTACGCTCACATTATGAATTTCAAACGAACTTCGCATTGACCATAAACTGGTTAATGTAGAAAGTCAAACGCAGTTTGACTTTGACGCTAAAACGAATGAAAAACGCGAAAGAATACTTACAGAAGGTCCCCGCAAGATTCGAACCCGATTCACTCTCAGGTAGGAAGCATACACTTCCACTTAGAGAGTGTAGAATCAGATTCAAATGTGAGGAAGAATGAAATGGGTGAGGGGTATTTATAGATTTCCTTGAACCGTTAAGATCGTTCGTCGAAAAACGTGATTTGATCTAGACCTTACATGTGGGCACATGGTTTTCAAAAACCATGGGAGCCCCTAATGTGGACTATGTTCATTGAATACCATCCCATGGTTTCGCAAAACCATGGGTGAAAACCATTAACACTTCAAAATGGACTAGGTTCATTGAATCTGCCAGAAATTTCAAAAATGGTCCCTACACTTGTAAAACTTGATTTTTTTTTTGGCACTTTTAAACCCCTTTAACCTCATTTCAAGGCTCTAAAATGATATTAAAGTATAGGGAACTTAAAATATGCTCAAAGACATCACGGATGTCGGTTCGTTTGGTCGTACGGTTGCGTTATTCGCTTAATTACGACGGGAGTCGTAACGAACGCAAAAACGATCCAAATTAAGTGACGAATGGAATTTATCATACCAAAGACTAAAATAAAATATTTTAATGCTTACATAAATTTTTGGATGTCCGGAAGTATTCAGAACGTAAAATATGCGCGAAAATGCAAACTTATGCACTTTTTGACGCTTTTAGTCCCAGAATGAGCATAAAGTTTATTTTTGCGCACCAAACACCTCAAAGCCTATTTCTAAGCTATGTAAAGGATATTTAGGGCATATTTAACTTATGATCAAGTTCCGGAAGGTCTGTTACAGTACAAATTGACATACTTTCGCAGTTTGTCGAATTTAGTCCCTATAAGCGAATAAACTTGATTTCGTCATACCAAACCATTCAAAACTTATTTCTGTGTTATGTAAGGGTTATTTAAGGTATGTTAAGCCTATTTCACTGTTCCGGAGTGTTTGTTGCATTAAAGTGGTTATATTTACGCATCAGATCGCGTATAACCTTCCAGAAAGCGATTTAAAGCCCGAAATCGAAAAAGAATTGATATGTGCAAAAGATACACATGTTTATACAAATCCCAACTATGAAATACAATATTTCATTGGTTTGGTATTTGTTTGATGGTCGTGGTGACACAGGTGTCACAGTCTCCCCTACTTTAGGAAATTTCGTCCCGAAATTTATTCGTAGGAGTCTATTTTGTGACTTTGTGTCAAATAGCCACCAAAGATATGCAAGGCAATATCCTGTCATTTCCTTAACGGAGACTCTTCAGAAATGGAAATGAAGGAAAAATCAGGGATATTCATTTCCCTTCGATGGAAAATTTTCAGAAACGAAAAATGCACAGAATGAGTCATTTTCCTTAATGGGTATCCTTTAGAAACGAAAATGCACGGAATGAGTCATTTTCCTCAATTTCTTCAGAAACGAAAATGAACGGAATGAGTCATTTTCCACAATTTCTTTAGATACGAAAATGAA
The DNA here is from genome assembly GCF_002127325.2 of Helianthus annuus. Lineage (NCBI taxonomy): Eukaryota > Viridiplantae > Streptophyta > Magnoliopsida > Asterales > Asteraceae > Helianthus > Helianthus annuus. The sequence continues at coordinate 17,652,899 of NC_035434.2, forward strand.
CGGAATGAGTCATTTTCCACAAACGAAAATGAACGGAATGAGTCATTTTCCACAAACGAAAATGAACGGAATGAGTCATTTTCCATAATTTCTCCAGATACGAAAATGAACGGAATGAGTCATTTTCCACAAACGAAAATGAACGGAATGAGTCATTTTCCACAATTTCTTCAGATACGAAAATGAACGGAATGAGTCATTTTCCACAATTTCTTCAGAAACGAAAATGAACGGAATGAGTCATTTTCCACAATTTCTCCATATACGAAAATGAACAGGGTTAACTCTAGATACACGACAAAACTTGCTGTGGTTTCTGTGCACTAAATTCCATAATTATGTATGCATCCATAATTACGTAATTCCTTGCACAGTCCGCACAGTTTGTTTTGTAATGTTTTGGGGAAAAATATCAAACTTGTGATGAGGGTGACTAGACTACCATAGGGTCCTTTTAATTAAATCAATAAATGATCTCTTTAATTAGACCACCTATGGAGTCCTTTCAGCTATATCATCACATGATATTCCTAACTAGATTTTTTGGATCAATCTGTTTAACTAGACCACTCAGGGGGTCTAATTATGGAATAGTACAATATAATTCAAGGGTCCTTACTATCATGTAAAAGCCCATTGAGGATTTAATATAGTACCTTTGGATATCCTACTATGAATCCCTTATACGAAGATATCGAAGATTCTACGAGGATTTGGATAAAAATTGGATCACAAAAACATAAAAGGGAACACATAAGCACATAATCACATAGTTGTTTAACTTGGTTATTAATTTGTTATCTTTGGACGCGGATACTTAAAGCACACCAGGAATCCAATCCGTGGATTTCATTTGGCACTTTAATCACTTTGAAGAATCTATCTATAAAGATAGAATGATCTACCAAATATTCGATTTCGTTTTCAAGAAAACGCAATAGATCATAAGATGGAAGGATTTTGGGGGTAGTATGCTTTTCAAGGAATACGGCTCCTTGATTGTTGGTATTGAAGGGGATACATTGTTTATACATGCCATCACATTTGCACATTGCAACGTAAAATAAAAAGATTTATTTATAAACAATGATAACAACTATTTCATGGACCTTGACAACAAAAGAAAATAATACACAAGACATGAGTATTTCTAAAGGGTGTTCTAGTCGGTCAGATGCTCATCACTGTGCTGGATTAGCATTAGCAAGCTTTGGGCAATTTCTTCGGAAATGACCCACCTCGCCACAATTGTAGCAAGGACCTGGTGGAAAGCGAGCTTAAGCAGGATTGTTGTTAGCTTGATTTGGTGCAACTGCAGCTCGGCAAACCTTTGCGGTGTGACCTTCAAGTCCACAAATTTGGCATTCGCGGCACTTCACCCTAGCATGATGATGAAGGTTACATTGGTTGCACAAGGGTGAATTTCCATTGTATGGCTTCCTAGCGGGGGGTTGAGCTGGTTGGTTGGGGACGGCTTGACCATTGTGAGTAACCATGGTGAAGTTCTGAGAAGCCTTTCGCTTCTTTGACTTCTTAGGGGATCCAGTCTGTTCATCCCTGGTCTTTGATTCCTCGATTGGTTTCGATTCCTCGACCGGTTTCTTGTCACCCTTTCGGAAAAGCTTACGTTTCCTGATCTGAGATTCGGTTAGGGTAGCAGATAATTCAATGGCCTGTCTAACTGTGGTAGGATTACTACCAGTAACAATGTCCTGAACTGAGTCAGGGAGACCATCAATGTATTTCTCGATCGACTTATCCAAAGGCGTAACCATGGAAGGACACAACAGGCTCAGCTCCTCATATCGATCGGTGTAGGCTCGATGTTCACCGCTGTCTTGCTTAAGATCGTCGAATTCTCTTTCCAAGGCCCTGATCTCATGACGAGGACAGAATTCCTTCATCATCAGGGCTCGAAGCTCTTCCCACGTTTGAGCCAGTGCCACTTCGGCACCCCTATCTCTCATCACACCGTTCCACCATGTCAAAGCCCTTTTCTCAAAGACACTGGATGCGAAATCTACCTTTCGCTCGTTTGGGCATTGAACATGTCTGAAGGTGCTCTCTAGACTTTCGAACCATCGCTTACCTTTACGACCCTAAACAAGCACAAATCTAAAAGCGACGAGCTAAACATGCTAGAACATGTTTAGTAAAGTTAGAAAACAGGTTTGGTATTAAAACAAACGGTTTTAATACCCTAGAGTAGTTTGGTTACAAAATACGCGAGAAAACGCATTTTGGCCGAAACTACGACTCGTCACTGAGCCTAGATAACGTGGTAATCAGTAGGTATAGTTACTAGGGACTATAACCATCGTGATTACGCTCACGTTATGAAGTTCAAACGAACTTCGCATTGACCATAAACCGGTTAATGTAGAAAGTCAAACGCAGTTTGACTTTAACGCTAAAACGAATGAAAAACGCGAAAGAATACTTACAGAAGGTCCCCGCAAGATTCGAACCCGATTCACTCTCAGGTAGGAAGCATATACTTCCACTTAGAGAGTGTAGAATCAAATTCAAATGTGAGGAAGAATGAAATGGGTGAGGGGTATTTATAGATTTCCTTGAACCGTTAAGATCGTTCGTCGAAAAACGTGATTTGATCTAGACCTTACATGTGGGCACATGGTTTTCAAAAACCATGGGAGCCCCTAATGTGGACTATGTTCATTGAATACCATCCCATGGTTTTGCAAAACCATGGGTGAAAACCATTAAAACTTCAAAATGGACTAGGTTCATTGAATCTGCCAGAAATTTCCAAAATGGTCCCTACACTTGTAAAACTTGATTTTTTTTTGCACTTTTAAACCCCTTTAACCTCATTTCAAGGCTCTAAAATGATATTAAAGTATAGGAAACTTAAAATATGCTCAAAGACATCACGGATGTCGGTTCGTTTGGTCGTACGGTTGCGTTATTCGCTTAATTACGACGGGAGTCGTAACGAACGCAAAAACGATCCAAATTAAGTGACGAATGGAATTTATCATACCAAACACTAAAATACAATATTTTAATGCTTACATAAATTTTTGGATGTCCGGAAGTATTCAGAACGTAAAATATGCGCGAAAATGCAAACTTATGCACTTTTTGACGCTTTTAGTCCCTGAATGAGCATAAAGTTTATTTTTGCGCACCAAACACCTCAAAGCCTATTTCTAAGCTATGTAAAGGATATTTAGGGCATATTTAACTTATGATCAAGTTCCGGAAGGTCTGTTACAGTACAAATTGACATACTTTCGCAGTTTGTCGAATTTAGTCCCTGTAAGCGAATAAACTTGATTTCGGCATACCAAACCATTCAAAACTTATTTCTAAGTTATGTAAGGGTTATTTAAGGTATGTTAAGCCTATTTCACTTTTCCGGAGTGTTTGTTGCATTAAACTGGTTATATTTACGCATCAGATCGCGTATAACCTTCCAGAAAGCGATTTAAAGCCCGAAATCGAACAAGAATTGATATGTGCAAAAGATACACATGTTTATACAAATCCCAACTATGAAATACAATATTTCATTGGTTTGGTATTTGTTTGATGGTCGTGGTGACACAGGTGTCACATCAGTAAGTAGTAAACTGATATTTATAGTTTAAAAATAAGTATTTTAACAAATTTTAAGTTTACTTGGTGTTTGGTTAGTCATACCTGACTTCCGGCGCCCTAAAACGTTACCGAATCACTAAAATACACACTTTTCAATGAACACTAGTATGGGTAAATTTTGAGTGAACCTTATGTGTGAAAATGTGTTATGTGATTTAAAAATGTGAATATGAAAATATGTTAAGTTTTAACATGATATTGGAAATTTAGACTATGCATGTATACTTGTGCGTTTTATGCGATAGGAACGGTAAAAATCGCGTTAACTATGTAACTTGTTTGTCGAGCATTTGATACATATAAGATATTTTATGTATATTTGCCTTAAAAATGACAAAATAGATAAGTTAACAAGATTACGCGTGTTTCAATAATAATTTATGTGTACGTATATGTATATATATTACGATGCCCAAATCGTAGATATATTGCATATAAACGGGAGTGTTAATGGATTTACATGATAACGGTCACCAATAAAATCGTTCAAGTCACAAAAATATTAAAAATATATATATATGGACTTATGTATATATATATATATATATATATATATATATATATTAACGTGCCAACATAATCAAAAACGATGATTTTTCGAGAAAATCTCTAAGTTTTATGAAAATTCTAAGTAGAGAAACTTAGAATTTTTGTGATATATTTATTTATAAATCGTTCCTACATATAATAGGACGTGTACAAATCAAACTGTGGGATTACGATATTTAAAAATACGCACACAAAGTTGAGTGTCCCAAAACCCCTCTTTTTGCTGCTTTGTATATGTTTTGGGGGTAGAACACGCCAAAAAGCGTTTAATAATGTTTTTCGATTAAAACATACCTTTTAATATAAAATATATATTTTCGTTGAAAATATATGGAGTTTGATAAATTATACGTTTCGAGATAAAACGTTTTTGATGAATATATGTTTGGGGGAAACAATTGTATGGTTGGAACGAATTTGTTTGATCTCAAGAGAGTAAGTAACAGCATAGGCTTACATTTCGATGGGGATTTTAGGGGGAATCGTACAATATCGTATATTAAATTTGTCATATTAGTAGGATATATATATATATATATATATATATATATATATATATATATATATATATATATATATATATATATATATATATTGTACGTGAGACAGACATCATATATGGTCTCAATATGGATCCTGCGCCAATGATGTCGTTTAATTGATTAAGTATTGCACACGATGAGTTGTTGGTAGATATGTTAGGTTGACAACCCCATCGTGATCGGTCGCCCCATGTCAAGTCAAATGACGAATTTAAATTCTGGTTATTGTCTAGCATTGATTATCTCTGCATGGTAAATATATAGTTGGTATTGTCTAGCTAACACACAAGTCTGAACGTTGACGCTATGAATTTAATATATAAAACTTGGGAAGATGACTTAATGTCGAGTTTTCAAAATTTCGACGGATGACCCATGGATTTTATTAAGGAAGTAAATGGACATTCTAAAAATTATATGGATGTTTTACAAAAAAAAAAAAACACATAATTAGAAAGTTTTTCCTTAGGATCAAATTATTTAAATTTGAATATGTGAACTCACCTTCCTTTGTGTTGACACTTGATTTTAAACGTGTTCTACAGGTACTTGAGTTCGGTTTCGAGAATCATGACGTATCTTGTGTTTGTTGATGCATGTTTTGTCACTTATAAATGTTGGACTAACCTTTAAACTTTCTGGGACAAATGTAATAAGATCCGTGCGGATCAAAGACAACTTTATCATGTCATGGTTATGTCGTGTTTTGAGACGCTAAGTTTAAAATCTATGTTTTAAATAAGTAATATTGTCCAACAAAATAATGCATCAAACATCAAGATAGAAATGGGCACCAACTTCCGTCACCACTACGTTTTAAATTCCGCTGCGATGTTTTTGGGGTGTGACAGTTTCCGCTTGTGATATTTTTGGGGGTGTGACAGTAAATGCACCTAAGGTTGATAAATGCTGGATGCTGTCAAAGAATGAATCTTGAGGGACTTGTTCTCCAATTGTTGAAAGTCTATGTGATTAAAAAGCACAATTGCGGACTAGTTTGTCTATAAGGGTGTCCGCATTTGTATTTTAAAGTTGTCAGAACTTATGTTTCTTAGATAGCTTGTCCGGATTTGTTATTTTGGTTTTGTAAGAACTTATAAGTTCTTTGTTTTTGTCCGAATTTGTGGTTTTTGTAATGTCAGTACAGTACTACTACAGTACTAGTACTACCGACAAGTGAATTTGTATTGTATTGTCCATATTTAGGTTATATACGGACTAAGGTTTGTCTTGTAAGGACTTAAGTGTCCGAACTTGTATATGTATATACTCTTAGTGAATAGAAATGAATGAAAAAATGCTTTTTCGAGAAAACTTCCCGTGCAAGAAGAGAGAGAAACAAACCCTCACTTTTTGTGTTCTTCACTGTGTGTGATTGTGATATGTGAATAATCAGTGTATTCACAGATTGTTTGCTTCCCTCATCTTTTACACCTTCTGTACGAGTTCTACAGTGCGGAGTGCGGTACAAGACACGCGGTGGTTTCCGCACATCGCGTGTTTGTCGATCGATCTGTGTTTGGTGTGTTCGAGGTGCTTCTGGTTGTAGGAAGACGACCTTACACGCTGAACATGGGAAATTTTAGATAATGATGGTAAATGTAAACAAATAAAACGTTATGCGTTGTATACAAGGAAATTCTTAGAGATTTGTGAATTATTTTTAGGTTTTTTTTTTTTTGTAAATTGTGTTTATAATTTAGTTTTTCGTTATTTAATGTAAAATGTAGCATCTAAGTAAGAATTTTCTACACAATTATGAATTATATATTTTTACATTGTTCAATCCGTGTATCACACGGGTATCTAACCTAGTGTGTGTGTGTCTCTCTCTCTCCCTCTCTCTCTCTATATATATATATGTATATATATGAGAGTTATATTATACAAAAAAACAAAACTTAACCATGCGTAATGGATTCACACCCACCGCCACTGCCCCATAGGCATTAATGAGAAAATTTTTGTTTGTATTGTGATTTAAATCACATGTGAAATATTTTGAATGCCAAGGATATGACGGTCATCTAAACCCATTATTTAACCATTTGATTTAAATCACTGTTGAAGAATTTTGAATGCCAAGGATATGACCGTTGGCAACGTTCATTTAAACCCATTATTTAACCATTTCTAATTTAAATCACATGTGAAGTATTTTGAATGCCAAGGATATGACCGTTGGCAACGTTCATTTAAACCCATTATTTAACCATTCCTAATTTAAATCACTGGTGAAGAATTTTGAATGCCAAGGATATGACCGTTGGCAACGGTCATTTCATTAAAAAAATTCCTTTTCTTACCTATTTAATCATTCTATACTCTTATACAATTCTATATACACTTTCTCCACAAAAAATGCAGGAAGATGTATCCCTATCGAAATCCATACAATCCCGTCCGATCATCCCGACAAGGTCCAACCTGTCAAAAGGCCACCACCTCACAAAACACCCAAAGGCCCCGCTAATTATCCAATTAGTTCGGATTTTTCGAAAATGAAAATATTGACATTTCGAATCAAAATCTTTTTAGCATGATACAAAACATGCCGATGTATGTTTTCGGTTTTCAACAAAAGGTCAATGGTTTTCAACCACAGGCTCACACGCAACAACCCACAAGTGTTCCCGGTTTGTGACCGGAGGTGGTGCTTGAGACCCCACCAGACAAGGCAGGAGCGTCCCAAACTCGGAAAAGGTCATACAAGAAAAAAAATCCCTATGACCCAAAGGTTAAGAAAACACATATGGTGTGGTCAACAAATGAAGAATATGCCTTGGCTCGTGCTTGGCTCCACGTATCCAAGAATCCTTTACTTGGTAAATAATTTTTTATTATTTTTTTTGTTTCCCATCATTAAAATTATTTCTTAATACTTATATTTTTTATTGTTTAAAAACAGCTGCACATTATCTTATGTTGAATGAGAATTTAAATGTGTTAGATCCCGGACCTTCTTCAGGTATGCCTTTACAAATGGAAAATGCCAAACTTAGAAAAATATTTTTTAGTTGAGGCCCGTTTTGTATACTTGAGATTGCTTTGTATCACGCGTTTCTTGATAAGGTTTTTGTTTATGTAAAAGGGAAATTATTGAGGAGCAGTTCAAGTACTCGAAGATCCCGCATGTAGCAAGGGCTTTGGATGATGAAGAAACTGCAACTGGTAACCAAGATTGGGCGGTTAAAATGAGGATTGATATTTCTACTGTGCTAAATTTGGTTGCTCTTCATCCTATAAAAAACAAATGCCTTATAATTGTTAGAAATACTTAAACCTAGTTATGTTTATTATCTTTATTATTTATCTCAAACTTATAAGTAGTTAACGTGTGATAAGTGAATGATTATTAGATGATATGGATTGTAATAAGCGGTTGATAAGCGGGAAAACGATTTCAAATAACTGTCCAGACAGTTACCCGCCAAAAGTAACCGCCAAACTCATATGTATTTAATCTTGTTGCCGGCATTATGATCGGACATCAAGACAATTTCTGTTACTCTGAAATTGTCCACTTTCATTCTCTTGTTCTCTCTCGTATATTCTGCATCATATTGATCTATATATATATATATATATACAAACATTTCTGCAAGTTTCGTAAACACTTCCGCTGCATCTGCATGTTCTTATGCACGAGACAAGAATGATCCGGATGTCCAACATAGTGGTATCAGAGCCACTTCAAGGTTAAATGAAGGAATTAAGCCCACTGCAACATGTATGCCTTGTCAACACTGTGCGGATGAAAAAAATGAGAAAAAACGTCGAGTCCCGCGTGAAAGGTTATGTTATTACTGTCACATGCCTGGACATCAGATTTATATGTGTAAGGCCAAAGAAAACCATGAAGAGATGCAACTGATCAAACAAGCAATTAACGCTGGAATCAGATCGCAGAATGATGATGTACATTGCCGGGAAGAGATGATTGTCACCGGAACTGACGGTGGACAATGGTATGAAATCTGGTATGTTAATCCAACTTTCAATCATCATTTTGTGGGGAATATTGATGTTTTCAAAAGGGTAAAACACATTATGGGTGTTGAGACAAGATCAGGGATGAATAATTTTCTTTTTATTCGTGAAGTGGGACAAGTGGAGATGAAAACAGGGAATGAAAAACTGCAAATTCCCAGTGTATTTTATTCACCGGATATAGATCGAAACGTTTTAGGTGTTGAACAACTAACACTTCAAGGTTTTACGGTTCGTCGATCCGGTGAGTCATGCAAAATCTTCCCTATGTTCTCATCTCCAGTGGTGAATTCAATAAGTGATATAACCGGGCTAACGAAAGAGGAGGAACTAGGAATGAAAGAGAAAGAAAGGCTGCAAAACATGTGTGGCATAGATGACGAATTCAAAAACGATTACTTGAATTCGTATTTCGAAACACTAAATGTTTCGGATGAAACAGAAGTTGATTGGAATCTAATCATCTTAAAAGCGTTAGAATTTCACGAGTTTGATGATTGTAAAGCGCTGATCAATATGGTTGATGATCGTGAATACGTGTTCAAGTATAGAATTGATCTACAAAAGAAATTCTGTTGATACATGTTTGTGGACGTGACTCGACTTGACACGTCTCGGGTTAGCAACGGCATTCCTCCGTCGTGTGCAAGAAGTCTTAAAGGCGGGCCAAGACATAAAGAACTGATCCTTAGTCTTTGGGCTGAAACAAGACAAGAAATCAAGACTTGGGCTTATAACACATCGGCGTATTAAAGATTGGGCCTCGACTGTTGGGCCTTAGCCAAATTGGCGAAACAAGAAAGGTGGTCGACGAAACAAGTCCTGTTTCGTCGACTTGTTCCATTTCGTCGCCTGTTTACATTTGATTCGTCAATGATATTGTGTTTCGCCAAGTTTCTGACTCGCCAAGTCTGATTCGCCGAGTTAGTTCTGTTTCGTGGTGTCTGTGGGTATAAATAGACAGTCTCTAATCATGGAATAGATAGAGCACATAGTTGAGAGCACAGAACACACACGAGAGTTTGAGAGAGTTTGCAAAATACATTTGTAAACATTGAGCTTGTAACTGAACCTTTCATACGTATTAATACAGAGGTGTTAATCGGTGAATATTGTGTGTTGATTATTTGCGTGTTCTATCTCGGTTTGCTTTCCCGGTTGGATTCCGCACAACCGGGTTGGTTTGTACACAAGGATTAGGCGACTAGATCCTCCTAGCCGGACCTACAAGTGGTATCAGAGCCTTGGCTCTTCTCCTTGTTAAAATCGAGGTGTTCTTGTTTGTTTTTCGGTTTGAAAAGTTATATTTTTATGAAAAACATCTTAAAATCGGGTTTAATCTTGTGTTTTGCTTTATGTTTTGTTAAAAACCGTGTTATTCTCATGCTTATATGTTAGTCTTTGGTTTTTTATTAAACATTTTAGCAAAATCGTGTGTTTCGGAAAGTTTCGCTTCACCCTTGTAACCTATGCATGTGACATCCCGTTTCTCTTTCTGAACGTCAATGATGTGATCCAACACATAGCTAGAGCTCAAATAACTGTCTACCTTAAGTTGGATCGCCTCACTTTCTGTTTTCATACAAGCCATCTCTTTTTGCATTATCTCTAGACGAGTTATATACAAATTAATTCAGTTTGTGCCTTGGACGCTACTCGCGAGTTCCATGTCAAAATTGAAAGTTCTTGTAGGTCCGGCTAGGAGGATCTAGTCGCCTAATCCTTGTGTACAAACCAACCCGGTTGTGTGGAATCCAACCGGGAAAGCAAACCGAGATAGAACACGCAAATAATCAACACACAATATTCACCGATTAACATATCTGTATTAATACGTATGAAAGGTTCAGTTACAAGCTCAATGTTTACAAATGTATTTTGCAAACTCTCTCAAACTCTCGTGTGTGTTCTGTGCTCTCAACTATGTGCTCTATCTATTCCATGACTAGAGACTGTCTATTTATACCCACAGACACCACGAAACAGAACTAACTTGGCGAATCAGACTTGGCGAATCAGAAACTTGGTGAAACACAATATCATTGACGAATCAAATGTAAACAGGCGACCAAATGGAACAAGTCGACGAAACAGGACTTGTTTCGTCGACCACCTTTCTTGTTTCGCCAATTTGGGCTAAGGCCCAACAGTTGAGGCCCAATCTTTAATACGCCGATGTGTTATAAGTCCAAGTCTTGATTTCTTGTCTTGTTTCAGCCCAAAGACTAAGGATCAGTTCTTTATGTCTTGGCCCGCCTTTAAGACTTCTTGCACACGTCGGAGGAATGTCGTTGCTAACCCGAGACGTGTCAAGTCGAGTCGCGTCCACAAACATGTATCAACAAACTCCCCCTTGGACGCTACTCGCGAGATTCGCCTTTCATGTCTTCTATGTCGGAGGATCTTCAGAGTCTTCACGTCTTGAAAGCAGAAAGTGTATCAACAAACTCCCTGTTTCATGTAGGAAGTGTGTTGACAAACTCCCCCTTAACATAAGCTTCCCCATGAGTTATGCTCGTGAAAGACTTGATCTTTATAGCTTGAGATCCTTGTGGTGTTGATGATGGTCAACGGCAACTCGATCATCTTCATCACTTGAGTGCCTTCACGTTGTGTCTTCATTCCGAAGCTTGTCATCGACCATGTTCTCCTTGCCTTTAGTATCTGCACATGCAAGAAATCTAAACGCGTAATGAGAACAACTACTTGGAATATTGTTAGCATAAACAAGCGACACACGTATGACCATGTTTCAATCAAACATCGTTCGACAGTTTGAAAGTTTAATAAATTTGTCAATTTTGGTCTCTAACTTTCAAAACTTTGCAAATTTTGACCATTTATGAAGATTTAGTCAATTCGGTTTTCAGTCAGGTTTCAGGTAACGAAGACTCGAGATCCAACATCGTACGATCGAAAATAAAATAGAAATAAAATCTTTTTGGCTTTTAGAAAGTTTATATTAAAACACACCTAAAATCTTTTTGGATTTTTTTGAATATTTGAAATGTAAAGACATAAAGCAGTAAATAAATATTTACAGACATTCTTTCTGCGAGTTTCGAGGGTAAGAGAATCATATCAGTGTACGGTCACGCCAAAACGCTCTTGTTGTTCAGTTAGTTAACATTAAGATAAGCATCCTATAACGATTATCGGTATTGTTGTCCACTTAAGCTCAACTTATCAGATGTTATCATGGCGAGGGTATACGTTAAAGTATGATTTATACTTACCGACCGGTGTTCATCCACATCACGACACATTCCCGTATCAAGGTATGCACGAGGATTCATCTTACTGGTGAGTATACCGATTATCATCTGTTTGACCGTATATGATGTGAGATTCTCACTTATTTTGATTGAAAACAAGCCCTATGTGATAGAATCACTTATTGATGAGGAACTAGATTTTCAATGCATGAGGGCACAGGAGCAAGTCCGTGAACAGGTCAGTACTTTCGTACAGCAGGGAGACGAACTTGACTCCCGGATAAATGTGATATTTTATCACTTATTTGATTGGACATGTGATTGTTGATCACTTATTGAGGTCGAATGCAATATGTACACGTATGTATAGTATCATGGAAGATCTAGACTTACATCCCCGTTATTTTTCGGTAAAAGATACAACCATGATACCCAGATGATAAGCAGCATAAAGACCGAATATCTCAGAACCTCGGCAATCTATCAAACGAAATTTCGGTACTAAGACCATATGCCAATGAATGGTTCCCACCTGGTCTTCAGTCGATTTAAGATTTATATCACCCTGCACACTTTAAAGTGATTGCGAGCCTACCGATACATCTTATATAGAGCTGCTTATCATTTTTCAGTTTAGGGTTTAAAGAGGTTTGGATAGACCACTGATGTGCTATCATTTTCTCTTTTGCTCGCCAGGAAACTCATTTTTGTTTTTCTATTGTTTTTATGTTTTTGAAATTTTTCGATGTTTTTGGATTTTCAAATTTTGGATTTACTCCCCCTAAAATCAATAAATTAAGATAAATTTAAAAGACACAAAGATATTTACAAAAATGATTTTCCGATGTTGGTTTACTCTTGCTTGACCTTAATGCCGTTTACCAATAATAAAAAGTCAAATCTTGATTTGTCAAATGCTTTGGTAAAAAGATCGGCACGTTGGTCATCAGTGTGGACCTTAACAACATCGACTAGCCTTTTCTCAAAGCAATCACGTATGAAGTGATACTTGATTTCGATGTGTTTGGTCTTTGAATGCTGCACAGGATTTCTAGTGATCTGTAATGCAGCAGAATTATCAACGTAAATAGGAGTAGTTAGGAATTCAAAACCGTAGTCGCGTAATTGTTGTTGGGTCCACAGGACTTGGGAGCAACAACTTGAGGCAGCAATGTATTCAGCTTCGCATGTTGAAGTGGCGACGCATGTCTGCTTCTTGCACTGCCATGTGACTAGGCGATTTCCTAAAAACTGACATCCAGCCGTTGTGGATTTGCCGTCGATTTTGCATCCGCCAAAATCAGAACCACTGAAAGCGATCAAGTCGAAGTTATTATCCCTAGGGCACCATAGACCGGTGTCAGGGTAACCCTTCAAATAACGAAAAATCCTTTTTACAGCTGCAAGATGTGAGGCCTTCAGATTGACTTGATATCTGGCCAGCAGGCACGTTGGGTACATTATATCTGGTCTTGATGCTGTGAGGTACATAAGAGATCCGATCATCGCGGGGTAGTAGGAGGGGCTAACAGCTTCACCCTTCAAGTCTGGAGTAATTCCGTGATTTAGTGGCAATGGGGTACCAATGGGCGTTGCGTCAGACATCTGGAACCGGCTCAAGATGTCACCAACATATTTAGTCTGATGGATGAATATCCCAGACTCAGTTTGTTGCACTTGTAGGCCTAAGAAGAAAGACTCAGTTTTGCGCTCGAAATTCCTACACAAAACATCATTAGTAGAACCAAAGATAATATCATCAACGTATACCTGTACCAGTAGAAGATCTCCATCTTGTTCTTTGATGAAAAGAGTACAGTCGATAAGACCTCTGCGAAAACCATTCTCCAGCAGATAATTAGATAAGGTTGCGTACCAAGCTCGCGGTGCTTGATGAAGACCATAGAGAGCTTTGTTGAGCAACCAAACCCGATCGGGATGGATAGGATCTTCAAAACCTGGAGGCTGTTCGACGTACACCTCTTCTTCAACCACACCATGTAAGAATGCACTTTTGACGTCCATCTGATAAACCTTGAATCCTTTGAAGGATGCATAGGCTAGAAAGATTCGAATTGCTTCAAGACGTGCAACTGGTGCATACACTTCGTTGTAGTCGATCCCTTCTATCTGACGAAAACCTTGAATGACTAAACGTGCTTTGTTCCAAATAACAACACCACGGTCATCCTTTTTGCATTTAAACACCCAACGGGTACCAATCTTCTTGTATCCAGCAGGTTTCTCTACGAGTTTCCAGACACCTAGCTTCTGAAATTGTTGCAGTTCTTCCTGCATTGCTTCCACCCAAGAGTTATCTTTCATGGCTTCTTTCCAAGTTCTTGGTTCTTCCTGTGAAACATAACACGTGAATGACCAATCATTTTGTTGCCCGGATTCTCGAATCTCTGCATACAAGCCTGCATTGTTGTTGTTCCGCAACATGTTTCTTGTTTGAATGCCACTTTGTACATTTCCGATGATGTTTTGTTGAGGATGGGTATTATGAATCTTTGTTTCAGGATTATCTCGAACTGGAATATCTGTACCCAAATTGTTGAGATTGAGATCAACAACCAAATCAATGCCCGGAATTGACGAAGAGGATGATGCAGTAGCTTCAGCTGTTCTAGGGGCATCCACGGGAGGAGTACCCTCTGACGTACCATGAACTGCTGTGGTTGGAGCTTCTTGATCTGCATCTAGAAATTCATCATCCTCTGAAGATTCGTTCAATTCGGTAGCATCGTGGAAATCCTCATTGTCGAGAGCATTGTTGTTCACTGAAGATGGTTCTTGATTGACAAGAATTGGACGAACCACCGGTGAAACTGTTGCATTGTCACTCTCGAAAAACATCCTTGCCGCAGCATTTTCTTCAACGGCTTCAACATTGATCGAATTGAAAAAGTCATCGTACTCAAACATCCAAGGCTGACCAGGACATTTGACTGGCAATGTGTGCCTTTGTACTCTGACCTCAAACCATTCCTCGACCCTTTTAGTCTCTAGATTCTAGACTCTTAAGTTTGGGGTGACATACCCAAGAAAGTATCCCTCAATTGCTTTTGCCCCAAACTTTCCATTAGGATCGATAATTGTGCATGGAGCTCCAAACGGTTCAAGATAGGACAAATCTGGTTTCCGTTTGTGAAGAAGCTCATAACAGGTCTTGGTGTGCCTTTTTACTGTAAGGACTCTGTTCAACGTGTAACATGCAGAGGCCACAGCTTCACTCCAGAATGGAGTGGGCAACAGCGACTCTAAAAACATAGTCCTAGCAGTCTCGATCAATGTGCGGTTCTTACGTTCAGCGACGCCATTTTGTTGAGGAGTATAAGCTGCACTAAATTCGTGAAGAATACCTTTTGAAGTGCAAAACTCCGCCATGGCATGATTTTTAAATTCTGTACCATTGTCGCTGCGTATCCTTCTAACTTTCAACTTATACAAATTCTCAATCTGAATGATTAAGTTTTTGATAATTCCAAAAGTTTCACTCTTGTGTGCCATGAACGCCACCCAAGAAAATCTTGAATAATCATCAGTTATCACGAGACAATATTGATCATTCCGAATGCTTTTATGCTTGACAGGACCGAACAAATCCATGTGCAAACGTTCAAGAGGAACTGCCACCGTGTTGATCTTCTTTGTAGGGTGTCGCTTCTTTGTTTGTTTTCCTTTCTGGCACGAGACACAGACGTCCTGAAGATGGAAATTTTTAAGAGGAACACCATTCACCAATTCATTTGACACCAAATGATTCATTTTCCGTAAGTGAATGTGACCCATTCGTCTGTGCCAAGAGATTGAGTCTTTTTCTGTGGCTTTGGAAACGAAACATGTTGCTTGTGCAGATGTAGTGATAGCTTGGCTCATATCAAGGACGTACAAATCATTTATCCTTGGAGCAGATAAGAGAATCCATTCTTTTGGAATTTTGAAGCCCGGCTTCAGCACATAACATCCATTAGCATCAAAGTGTACTGAAAACTGCTTGTCACGGATTTGTGAGACACTGAGATGATTGTGATCAAGTTGTTGCACAAAGTTGATCTTATCAAACCTAACAATCCCGTTGGATATCATTCCTTCACCCATAATATATCCGCCATTACCTCCAGCAAAAGCAACATAACCTCCTCTAATAGATTTGACGTCGTAGAGAAGCTTCATGTCGCCTGTCATGTGCCTGGATGCCCCACTGTCAACAATCCAATGACTACTGATAGTTCCTCCTGGAACACCCTGCACATGAACTCAATTGATTAGTTGGAGATGGGGACCCAAGCCATTGTGGTCTTGGGTCGTCCATTTTCATCAACAACAATAACTTCTATTCTTTGATGATTTGTAAATTATGATGATCCCCCTGATTTTTTAACCGTTTTTGGATTCCAGGTCTGTTTTGTTTTACCAGTGTCATTCTTTAAAATCTTAACTTCATGGTTGTCAGAAGTTTTTGAATTTTCTGGTTTGACAGAAACAGATGTTTTGTTAACCACATCGGTTTTAATCGCCTTTTCAATTTTCTTGACCTGTTGGCGTTTCTGTTTCTTTTCCCTTTCTTTTACAAGACGGGGATCTTGTTTTACAGAAACAGATCGCTTGCGGTCAGTTTGGTCACGGGAATCATCAACTTTGCCTTTTTGTTTATGAAGATATGGACAATTTCGAATTATATGTCCAATTGTACCACATTCAAAACATGATCTTCGTTCAACAAACCCCGAAGTATCATGTGATCGTCTTGCCGATAATGATGAACTTTGTGATCCCGAGGTACTAGGTTTTGAACAATTTGGTTCATTTCTTTTCAACACTGTTGCTTGTTTAACAAAATCTAAGTTAGATTTATTTTCAAACGTTTCAATTTTGTCCGTTCCCTTTGATTTCACAAAGTCCACCTGCTTGTTCATCTTTTGACTCTGTTTCTTTTGACATTGAGTCGTTGATTTTCATTTTGGTTGGTATGATTTTGCTGCCTTTTCTCTATTGGTAATTTCTTATTGCCATATTGTTTTCGAACTTCGGCCTTTGGAATAGGAGGACACTGTGCTACTGTAACACGTGATCCTGTCTTTCCCAAAAACTTACTTGTCGAATTTTCAAAGACTTTACTGATTAAGGATTGATTAACATTCTTAATAGGAAAATCTTTGTCTGAATAAATTTTATCATCACCAACAAGAGTGTACAGCAAATTCACACTCTCCGACTCCTTTGTTGACGAGGACTCGATTGCAACAGTCTTAGCGGGTTTTGCAGGAGGATCACATAGAATATGATTCTCAAGAGGTATGTCCTCTTCTTTGATTTCCGCATCAGACTTTGCTGGTACAGTATCATCGGATTCATCATTAGAAGAATCAGCATCCTCAATGATAACAGGAGGATCCTGATTCAGTTCAGCAGAAGACACACATGTATCTGCTGATACATCTGAATCTGATGATACTTCTTTCTTGTATCCGAGTCCTGTTGCAAATTCCTTGATGTCTAAAGGGACAGATGGTTCAAAGAAAGTTCTATCCTCCTCGTCAGGCATGGCATCATAATTGTGTCTCACAGGTGGTGGACATTTCTTGTAACCTATGCATCTGACACCCCGTTTCTCTTTCTGAACGTCAATGATGTGATCCAACACATAGCTAGAGCTCAAATAACTGTCTAGCTTAAGTTGGATCGCCTCACTTTCTGTTTTCACACAAGCCATCTCTTTTTGCATTATCTCAAGACGAGTTATATACAAATTAATGTCAGTTTGTTTTCTGGAAACCATTTTTGTTAACTCGGTTTTATCTTTCTTTAATTTCTCAATTACCGATTTAAATTCCTTTTCATGGTTTTCATAAAACATGTTGGCTTCAGTGCACTTGGAAAGATCCACGGTCAACTTCTGGTTGTGGATGAATGTCACATCATACTTTTCTTGCAAAGCCTCGTGTTTGCTTTGCAACTCACACCACTTATCATTCAATGTAACATGTTTGTCTTGCAAGTCAAACAAACTAGCTTGTAAAGCATCATGTTTGCCTTGCAACTCAGACATGTTTGCCTCTAAATCAACACATTTTGTGACACCTGTGTCACTTCAACCATCAAACAAATACCAAACCAATGAAATATTTTATTTCGTACTTGGGATTTGTATAAATATGTGTATCGTTTGCACATATTGATTCTTGTTCGATTTCGGGCTTTAAATCGCTTTCTGGAAGGTTATACGCGATCTGATTCGTAAATATAACCAGTTTAATGCAACAAACACTCCGGAATAGCGACATAGGCTTAACATACCTTAAATAAACCTTACATAACTTAGAAATAAGTTTTGGATGGTTTGGTATGCCGAAATCAACTTTATTGATCAATAAAGACTAAAAGCGTCAAAAGTGCATAAGTTTGCATTTTTGCGCATATCTTACGTCCTGAATATATCCGGACGTCCAAAAAAATTTATTTAATCATTAAAATATTTTATTTTAGTGATTGACATGATAAAATTCCATTCGTCGCTTAATTTGGATCGTTTTTGCGTTCGTTACGACTTCCATCGTAATTAACCGAATAACGCAACCGTACGGCCAAACGAACCGACATCCGTGATGTCTGTGAGCATATTTTAAGTTCCCTTTACTTTAGTATCATTTTAGAGCCTTGAAATGAGGTTAAAAGTGTTTAAAAGTGCCAAAAAAATCAAGTTTTACAAGTGTAGGGACCATTTTTGAAACTTCTGGCAGATTCAATGAACCTAGTCCATTTTGAAGTGTTAATGGTTTTCACCCATGGTTTTGCAAAACTATGGGAT
Organism: Helianthus annuus; assembly: GCF_002127325.2. Taxonomy (NCBI): domain Eukaryota; kingdom Viridiplantae; phylum Streptophyta; class Magnoliopsida; order Asterales; family Asteraceae; genus Helianthus; species Helianthus annuus. Next base: position 17,671,633 of record NC_035434.2, read on the forward strand.
GGTATTCAATGAACATAGTCCACATTAGGGGCTCCCATGGTTTTTGAAAACCATGTGCCCACATGTAAGGTCTAGATCAAAGCACGTTTTTCGACCAACGATCTTAACGGTACTTGAATTCCTATAAATACCCAAACCCATTTCACTCCCAAAGCACACTTGAATCTGATTTTGGCTCTCTAAGTTGAAGTTTATGCTTCATACCTGAGAGTAAATCGGATCAAGAGCTTGCGGGGACCTTCTGTAAGTATTCTTTCGTGTTTTTCGTTCGTTTTAGCGTTAAAGTCAAACTGCGTTTGACTTTCTGCATTGACCAGTTCATGGTCCATGCGAAGTTCTTTTGAACTTCATAACGTGAGCGTAATCACGATGGTCATAGTCCCCAGTGACTATACCTACTGATTACCACGTTATCTAGGCTTAGTGACGAGTCGTAGTTTGGCCAAAATACGTTTTCTCGCGTATTTTGTAACCAAACTACTCTAGGGTATTAAAACCGTTTGTTTTAATACCAAACCTGTTTTCTAACTTTACTAAACATGTTCTAGCATGTCTAGCTCGTCACTTTTAGATTTGTGCTTGTTTAGGTTCGTAAAGGAAAGCGATCTAATCAATCGCTTAAACTTTCGAACGCGACCCATTTGGTCGATCATTAGGATCCGACCAAACGTTTTAGGTGACCATAGTTGTATAGGGAATAACCTTCCGAGGTTATACCTTATGGTCACGACGTTTAAGTAGTTGTATGATAAGTAGTTCTTATGCCTTAGGTAAATTACCAAAATACCCTTTTTGCGCCAAAATTCATTTTAAGCATATGTAACTTAATTTTTGACATCTAAACTGATTTAACAACAATATTAAACATGTTAAGGCATATCTTGCTTGTCGTAGGACTAGTTAGGCGTTCCGAATGTGTTTTACGCAAACGACGCGTTAAAGTGGCATAAGCTTCCTAAACGGGTCGTAATGGGTCAAAAGCACTTTGGATAGGTTTCGTTTTAGTATGTAGGCTTTGTTAAACCATATTACATAAGTTCCCATACTTATTTGGTTTACGAACCCTCGTACTACCCGATCCTCCGATAGGTCCGTTTATTAATGTAGTTATCAATACTAGGTGTCGTTTGATTCTGTGCTCCCTCTAGCTTGCTTGGTAGTTGTTCAAGACTCCTAAGCACTCTCAAGTGAGTACATAGACCCCTCTTTTACTGTTTTTCAAACATTTTGGGGTGAAACACATGTGCCTACTTGTTACTTTCATGATTTCATGCTTTTATATCATATACTTGCTATGTTCATTAGTACACTAGTAGTACATGATTTCATTATGTTTTTGCTATGTATGCCATTGTGTGCGTACTTAGTATATCGTTTTACATAACATTTCACGCTATGTATGTTCATCATACTTAGTACATTTTACATCACATGCTATGTATGCCCATTGTGTGCATACTTAGTACATCGTTTTTCAAGACATTTTATGCTTTGCATCATGCTATGTATGTCCATCCGTCACATACTTAGTACATTGTTTGTGCATTCTTACCTATGGTTTGGTTGTTACATATTTCACTTGCCATACATGACATTTTGTTTAAACATTACTTGATTGACATTTTACAACGGTTTAGACGTGGGCAATTTACATTGGTGGTTTATGTGGGTAAGTGATTTGAGTAACGAGACGTGTGTAATATGATACAAGCATGGTGGATACGCCGCTGGTACTTCCTATATATAAGTGCTTGTATTATATTACATGGTGTAGCGTTATTTAAATCATTCATTTGGATTTATACTTAAACTGGATTCATGACAAGTTTTTGTTAAACATTTTCTTAAACCTAAGTCATGAATCCTATTTTTCATAAAACCTATGTACTCGCCGGCATTTTTATGCTGATGTATTTTCACATGTGTTTCAGGTACAATAGTTGATGATGTTTGATGATGATATTGATGCATGCTCACATAGGATTGGACGAGGCCTTAGTGACATTAAAAGATGCAAGACTAGTTAATTTTTGTTATGTTTCTTTATTGTTAAGACATTGTAACTCATTTAATTCAATAAAACGAAATTTATTAATCCATGGTTGTGAAACAATGATTCTGTTACAACACTCCCCGACGTTTCCGCCACGTTTTGTTGTTTTACGTGGTCGGGGTGTGACAGAAAAGTTGGTATCAGAGCCAATGGTTATAGGGAATTAGGTTATTAGTAATGCTTTGACCTAGACTATAACCTTCATAGGACCCTAACGCGAGTTTACTTGCGTTTAGTCATAAAACAATACCGTCACTTATCCTTAAGTGACAACCACAACGAGAACATAAATTTGATCTGCTTTGAAAACTAATCATCTGTTCTAGGATGATTGATTACTAGGTTTTGAACCCTTTGTTATAAGGTTTCGAACCCTTTAAGTTTTCAAAATCTCGTCAAAGTTTGGGTCTAAATAATGTGAACACGTGCAAACTGGAAGAGTGGGTGCCTGTACCCTGGGTCTTCTGTCTAAGGCTAGAGTGTTCGTACAAATCCGCAGTATCGGACCAGTCACTCTTACCTGGGAACTCTTGGGGTGAGTGTCCACTTATAGGCGAGCATGTCTTCGCGATACATTATATTGACCCGCTTACTTTGATTAGTCACTATCTCATTTGTTTGCCATTGGTAACAAACAAATGGTCACAATCTTCATGCGTTGTCATTCTCTTTTGACTATCTTTTGCTTGTTTCCTCCTATGTCTTCCATTGTCTTCAAGATGCCTCTTCATCGCAACAATACTCAAATATCTAAACCTGGTGCTGCAATTACCCAGCGAATAGGCGTCGTACTCCAGAGGACCGTTGATTTAGCTATCACCATGACTCGCCTCAGGGATGAAGCTGTATAAGGGAACTGCTCCTTGGTGCAACCAATGCCACCGTCATCATCCGAATCAAATACCCTGTTTCAAATGTACCCACAGTGGACGATGGGTACATTTGGTTAACATGTGCTGCTTTGCAATCCAAAGCAAAGCTGTTACAATCTTGCTGCTGCTTAACCTTCAATTTCTGCTTCATATGTCGCCTTGGCATATCTAGCGCCTCAACTTTCTACCCTCACTACAAAAAAAATGCCATTTAGTGACATACAAAAAGTGCCACAAAATAACAAAAAAGTGCCACTAATAACACCTGTAGGAATGTGCGGCATACAAAAAAAGTGCCACTAGAAGCGCTGACGTTGTAGCCTTTTAGTGTCACTTTCTCAATCTGCCGCACAAAGTATATAGGCTTTTAGTGGCACTGTTTTTTTCTACCACTACAAACTTTTGGGCTTTTAGTGGCACATATTTTTTGCAACAAAAATCACATCAAATTATTTATCATATTAATTTTTATTGATTACAATTATTATTTATTTACATTAAAAAACAAAAATAAAATAGTAGAATGTAGAAATCATAATAATATAACTAATTCAATTAAAAGGTTCAATCAATCATCTTCCAAAGATTCCAAATGTTTGCAAAGAAATAACTAAATATCGAATATACAAAACAAATATTTAAAAAATGTTTGAACAAAAACTCAAAACTCCATTGCGTTCATTAATCTCTTTCACAATCTTCATTCGAGTAAAATATTCATTGTGTTAACTCTTTCTTAGCGATCTATTCCCCACTTCATAGTTGTTCCCTGCATTTACTCCTTAGTGTCGCCGCATTAGCCAATTCACTATATTCAACCTGAAATTTCACAATTCATGTTCAAATGATTAGATCTCATAACCAATGCCATTAAAGATGTAAGAGCAATTACACTAATGGAAAACAAAGCTTAACAAACACAAACACAAACACAAACACAGTGAATTACGAGAATAGTAAGTAGTATGCAATAATTATACTTTATACAAACCTAAAGCATTACCCAATGGTCTACTTAAAAAATCGGTGGGTTGAAAAACCAGTGGCTTTCCCAGCAAATCAACCTTGCGACTCCGAAATTCCCAACACCAAGCTCTTTCAATGTCGGTTACATTGGCTTGGCATGTGAAATGGCTTTACTGTATAGACAAACAAATGTACCTGAACATAAAAAATAACAATTGCAATTTCAAAACCATATAAATGTTTAACTAAATACAAAGTACAACAAATTTGTTGCTATCATGAAAGTTATAACCCTTCCACTCCACATCAAGACTTTCGTATCGTGCACATCTCATGGGGCATGAGAGGGTAATTGTTCTTGAAAGGCATTTCGGAAGACATTAAGAATTAGCTCAAGAAGAAGCGGGTTTGGTAGATATAGTTGTGACATCTCAAAGAATCTAGGAAATCTCCCTACCATTACTTTTTGATGTCTCTCCATCTTCTTAATCCCTTGTGTATTTTATGTTTTGTCTTTCAGTAATTTCCACCATACTATCCAGCTTTAAAAGCAGCTTAGCCGCGGTAGACATAGGAACCTCAAGCTCCAGCGTGTTGGACCTTAAACTTTTTAGTTTTTGCAGGTCCTTTCCATGCGCAATCGACTTTGATGACTTGATAATGCCATCTTTGAAAGAAAAACGAACATTTAAGTAAAAAGGGAAAAGAAAAAACCTTTGTTATTTTGAATCAACTTATAACATTTAAATTAAAAAACATAGATATCCTATGGCAGCATGTTAAAAATTAATAGGTTGAAACTTATAACAGATAAAAAAGATCCTTTGCATCGAATGGGCCAGATTAGAAACTGCTGAAAAAAAGGAACGGGTCAACTATTTGTTATGGGCTGGTGGTTACTTTACTCCCCGTTTAAGCTTTAAATCAAACATATGACAAATCGAAGGAGTCAAAAAATGACAATATACTATCATTAGGATGAGTAGAAAGTAAAAAATAAGAACAATACCAGCAAAAAGTATAAAATAAGAACAATACCCGCACCAGTGGACAATAATAGCCAAGTACAAAGCAAGCAACCTAATTCTTCTCCGTTCAAAATCTTTTTGATGGTCTCGATGGTCGTAAAAGACCTTTAAACATCATTATTCATAAGATATACAATCAACATAGAATAAAGGCTCAAACCAGCTATTTTGAAATGCGTACAACAATATGAAAAAACCACAATAAGAATTGAGTTTATACAACCAACTGAACATGGAAACATAACTTCAATGTACCAAAATAATGATTTTGATTACTATTTAAAAATCACTAAACAGTTTCCTAAATGATTAGAATCTGACAACAAAACAACATCACTACTGCTAGTAAACATCATTACAGCTCTGTTTAAATTTAATATCGCGTTTTATATTGAAGGTGCACTTAATCAACCACTGTTATATGCAACACATATGCAACTAAAGTCATGATAAAGTGGCTACTAAGTAAGTAGCACAAATATCTAATATATATCTCGACTTCAAAACTAACCACAATTTCTTTTTGCTAAAAACCACCGAAATAGATGGAAGCAACATAATCGGAACCCTAAATGGAAAGATAAAAACCACGGTTGCAGGACTCGAACCTTGCTCAACCAAACAGTCATATGAGGTTGTCGGTAATTTGCTTACATAATGATTAACATCAATCTTTTTCTCTTAAACATGTATTAGAATTTTAAAATAGAGTAAACTTCTGTTTTGCTCCCTGTGGTTTGGTCACTTTAACGGTTTTGCCCCAAACCTTTAAAAATACCCATTTTCCTCCAATAGTTTGCTATGGTTTTTCCATTTTGCTCCCCGCCTCTAACTCCATCCAAATTTTCTTTTTTTCCATTTTGCTCCTCGCAGGGAGCACAATGGAAAAACCATAGCAAACTATTGGAGGAAAATGGCTATTTTTAAAGGTTTGGGGCAAAACCGTTAAAGCGACCAAACCACAGGGAGCAAAACGAAAGTTTACTCTTTAAAATATCAACATTAATGTGTAATTAAATAAACACGACATACCCTCTAGCCAACTTTGACCACAATTGACCTGCTCATTCCCACTGTTGCCTTCATCCCAAACTGCCCTTCGGGAAATATGCCACCAAACACCACCATAGATTCGAAAACGCCTGCATTGACAATACAAATTCCACTTAATGAGATACACACACTCGCACTTGAGAGATTAATCAAAGTGTTTGTGTAAGAATGATTCTTGAAGCCATACATCCAGCAATAACCCTAATTTGTAAATCACTATGTGTCAAAACGACAAATAGGCAAGGAAGATGCTTAGCAAGAGTAATAGACATTAGATACATACAACGTTGCTATTTGATATTATATGTAATTTGAGTTAATACATTAAACAGCGAGATAAGATTGTTTCAAGTTCTAGGTAACAAACCTGACAAGTTGGCATCAATTAACATCATAAATAGCTCATATGGTTCAGCCCTATTAACACATTTTGCGTCTAAGTTTAAAAAGTATTTTTTGTTTAGGTCATCTGGTACTCATTTTGTAACATGTTTGGGTTCTAAGTTCTAACAGTAACATTCTTTAGAAATTCAGTTAAATTTGTGTATTATGATTTTTTACCCTTTTACAAACCACATAAAATGTTTATGTAATTAACCCAAAATATAATAAAAAACAAAACGAAATCCCCCTGTCTCTTCCCCTTCTTCCCAGCGGCATTGTTACCTTAACCACCCAACGGCTACTATTCATATACCGATATACATTAAGCTTTCACAAATTATAATCATGACAAAAACTTTCAGAAAGATTAACATTTTACCAAACCAGCCCATTCTTGCCACTTATCACAACCAAAGACGAACCATCACCTAACCAAACCTGCAACCATCAAAGTAAAACACAAGTTAAGTCACTACAACATTAACTTAACAGCCCTAATACCAGCATCAATGTTCCTGCTCATTTTGCACAACCTTCTCCAAAATCATTAGCCATAACCGATTAACCGAGCCAGAAAACAAGAAAATATTTACTGAATCAACAATAAAAAAACAACCTGTTAACTCAGTGTTAATTGATTTCGCCATTCAACAAACAAGTTAAAAGTGTTAATGTGGTCAACTTGTTTTACGCTTCGTTGGCGCGGTTGGTGGCGGGTGGCGGCGGAGGAAAGTGGTAGCAGTCGGTGGAGGGTGGTGGTGGTCCGTGGCAGAGGTGGCAGGGGGTAGAGGTTGGGGGTTATTTCTGGTCTTGAAAGCATTTCTATGAAATCATTTAACTATTGCATATCAAACCCTCTACAACGATTCTAAAATCTGCATCAAAATAATGTATTACAGTACACACACAAGATCCATTTTTGTCCATTTCACTGCAAACAAACAAAATCTTCGATCCACAAAACTTTTTATATAGTAAAACTGTAGCTTTAACTTGTTGATATAAGAGTAAATACGCCACGTAATCTATCCAGTTTATGAAATCGTGTCACTGACTCCGTATAGAACCCCTAAGCCCTAATTATAAGCATATTCAGCAAAAAAAAAAAGAAAAAAATCAACAATTACTCAAACTGACTATCGATATAACCGTTAGAGCATGAAAAAACCTAATCGGTAGGTGTCCAATTATGAAATATAAGCTAGAGCTTTAGATTCCAGATGTGTTACTATATTATTCATAATTATATAGCACGTTCACACAAATTAGGGCACAAATCAAATTGAACAGAGCGTATACTTTATTGTAATCGGTTCACCTGGTGAGGAACCACGGAGATCCGGTGGAAAACGGTGGAGATGCGGTGGAGTAAGGAACCGGATAGCGTGAGTAGGTTAACTTGAGAGAGAAAATGTGAGCGCGAATTGGTAGAGATAAACCCTAGTAATTGTAATTTTGAGAGCAGGAATATGAAATGATTTGGGGAGAGGGAAATTGATTTTTGGTGAAAGATAAAAGAAGAAATTTCTAGGGAAATTTTTAAATTTTAAGGAGAGAAATGGTGAAATTTTAAACTTAATTTGTTCAAAATTTTGGCACAGGCAAAAAGTGCCATTAAAATATATAGAAAATTTTGGTGGCATATGTAAAATGCCACTAAAAGCCTTGATTAGTGACATAAAACTTAAATGCCACTGAATGTATGTGTTAAATACCTAAAGTGCCATTAAAAACAAAAATTAGTGGCATAAAACCGATATGCCATTAAAAATGTGTGCCATTAAATGGCTTTTTTTTGTAGTGCCTGTGTATCGACGTAAGCATGCCTAGTGCAAGGTGTCGGAACACCTCTCGTTACACAAACTCCAAAATCCATATAGGATCTTTCTATCCTCATAATTAGATCCTTGTGGGTGAGTAACATTCATCAAAGCCCTTAATTGAATTCTTTGTATAATTCAATACGTACATTACAATTCAATAAGGACAAAGCCGAATTCCTATTAAGATTTTTCCTATCTTCATAGATAGATTCTTGAAAATGATTAAAGTGCCAAATGAAATCCACGGATTGGATTCCTGGTGTACTTTAAGTATCCGCGTCCAAAGATAACAAATTAATAACTGAGTTAAACAATTATGTGATTATGTGCTTATGTTCTCCCTTTATGTTCTTGGTGTGATCCAAGTTTTGGTTATCCAAATCCTCGTAGAATCTTCCATATCATTCGTATAAGGGATTCATAGTAGGATATCCAAAGGTACTATATTAAATCCTCAATGGGCTTTTACGTGATAGTAAAGACCCTTGGATTATATTGTACTATTCCATAATTAGACCCCTTGAGTGGTCTAGTTAAACAGATTGATCCAAAAATCTAGTTAGGAATATCATGTGATGATATAGCTGAAAGGACTCCTTGGTGGCCTAGTTAAAAAGATCATCTGTCGATCTAATTAAAAGGACCCTATGGTAGTCTAGTCACCCTCATCACAAGTTTAATATTCTTCCCCAAAACATTACAAAACAAACTGTGTGGACTGTGCAAGGAATTACGTAATTATGGATGCATACATAATTATGGAATTTAGTGCACAGAAACCACAGCAAGTTTTGTCGTGTATCTAGAGTTAACCCTATTCATTTTCGTTTCTGAAGAAATTGTGGAAAATGACTCATTCCGTTCATTTTAGTATCTGAAGAAATTGTGGAAAATGACTCATTCCGTTCATTTTCGTTTCTGAAGAAATTATGGAAAATGACTCATTCCGTTCATTTTCGTTTCTGAAGAATACCCATTAAGGAAAATGACTCATTCCGTGCATTTTCGTTTCTGAAGAATACCCATTAAGGAAAATGACTCATTCCGTGCATTTTCGTTTCTAAACGATACCCATTAAGGAAAATGACTCATTCCGTGCATTTTCGTTTCTAAAGGATACCCATTAAGGAAAATGACTCATTCCATGCATTTTCGTTTCCAAAGGATACCCATTAAGGAAAATGACTCATTCCGTGCATTTTCGTTTCCAAAGGATACCCGTTAAGGAAAATGACTCATTCTGTGCATTTTTCGTTTCTGAAAATTTTCCCTCGAAGGGAAATGAATATCCCTGATTTTTCCTTCATTTCCATTTCTGAAGAGTCTCCATTAAGGAAATGATAGGATATTTCCTTGCACATCTTTGGTGGCTATTTGACACAAAGTCACAAAATAAACTCCTACGAATAAATTTCGGGACGAAATTTCCTGAAGTAGGGGAGACTGTGACACCTGTGTCACTTCAACCATCAAACAAATACCAAACCAATGAAATATTGTATTTCGTACTTGGGATTTGTATAAATGTGTGTATCGTTTGCACATATTGATTCTTGTTCGATTTCGGGCTTTAAATAGCTTTCTGGAAGGTTATACGCGATCTGATTCGTAAATATAACCAGTTTAATGCAACAAACACTCCGGAATAGCGACATAGGCTTAACATACCTTAAATAACCCTTACATAACTTAGAAATAAGTTTTGGATGGTTTGGTATGCCGAAATCAACTTCATTGATCAATAAAGACTAAAAGCGTCAAAAGTGCATAAGTTTGCATTTTTGCGCATATCTTACGTCCTGAATATATCCAGACATCCAAAAAATTGACGTAATCATTAAAATATTTTATTTTAGTGATTGGCATGATAAAATTCCATTCGTCGCTTAATTTGGATCGTTTTTGCGTTCGTTACGACTTCCGTCGTAATTAACCGAATAACGCAACCGTACGGCCAAATGAACCGACATCCGTGATGTCTGTGAGCATATTTTAAGTTCCCTATACTTTAATATCATTTTAGAGCCTTGAAATGAGGTTAAAGGAGTTTAAAAGTGCCAAAAAAATCAACTTTTACAAGTGTAGGGACCATTTTTGAAATTTCTGGCAGATTCAATGAACCTAGTCCATTTTGAAGTGTTAATGGTTTTCACCCATGGTTTTGCAAAACCATGGGATGGTATTCAATGAACATAGCCACATTAGGGGCTCCCATGGTTTTTGAAAACCATGTGCCCACATGTAAGGTCTAGATCAAAGCACGTTTTTCGACGAACGATCTTAACGGTACTTGAATTCCTATAAATACCCAAACCCATTTCACTCCCAAAGCACGCTTGAATCTGATTTTGGCTCTCTAAGTTGAATCTTATGCTTCATACCTGAGAGTAAATCGGATCAAGAGCTTGCGGGGACCTTCTGTAAGTATTCTTTCGCGTTTTTGGTTCGTTTTAGCGTTAAAGTCAAACTGCGTTTGACTTTCTGCATTGACCAGTTTATGGTCCATGCGAAGTTCGTTTGAACTTCATAACGTGAGCATAATCACGATGGTCATAGTCCCCAGTGACTATACCTACTGATTACCACGTTATCTAGGCTTAGTGACGAGTCGTAGTTTGGCCAAAATACGTTTTCTGGCGTATTTTGTAACCAAACTACTCTAGGGTATTAAAACCGTTTGTTTTAATACCAAACCTGTTTTCTAACTTTACTAAACATGTTCTAGCATGTTTAGCTCGTCACTTTTAGATTTGTGCTTGTTTAGGGTCGTAAAGGAAAGCGATCTAATCAATCGCTTATACTTTCGAACCCGACCCATTTGGTCGATCATTAGGATCCGACCAAACGTTTTAGGTGACCATAGTTGTATAGAGAATAAGCTTCCGAGGTTATACCTTATGGTCACGATGTTTAAGTAGTTGTATGATAAGTAGTTCTTATGCCTTAGGTAAATTACCAAAATACCCTTTTTGCGCCAAAATTCATTTTAAGCATATGTAACTTAATTTTTGACATCTAAACTGATTTAGCAACAATATTAAACATGTTAAGGCATATCTTGCTTGTCATAGGACTAGTTAGGCGTTCCGAATGCGTTTTACGCAAACGACGCGTTAAAGTGGCATAAGCTACCTAAACGGGTCGTAATGGGTCAAAAGCACTTAGGATAGGTTTCGTTTTAGTATGTAGGCTTTGTTAAACCATATTACATAAGTTCCCATACTTATTTGGTTGACGAACCCTCGTACTACCCGATCCTCCGATAGGTCCGTTTATTAATGTAGTTATCAATACTAGGTGCCGTTTGATTCCGTGCTCCCTCTAGCTTGCTTTAGCTTGCTTGGTAGTTATTCAAGACTCCTAAGCACTCTCAAGTGAGTACATAGACCCCTCTTTTACTGTTTTTCAAACATTTTGGGGTGAAACACATGTGCCTAGTTGTTACTTTCATGATTTCATGCTTTTATATCATATACTTGCTATGATCATTAGTACACTAGTAGTACATGATTTCATTATGTTTTTGCTATGTATGCCATTGTGTGCGTACTTAGTATATCGTTTTACATAACATTTCACGCTATGTATGTTCATCATACTTAGTACATTTTACATCACATGCTATGTATGCCCATTGTGTGCATACTTAGTACATCGTTTTACAAGACATTTTATGCTTTGCATCATGCTATGTATGTCCATCCGTCGCATACTTAGTACATTGTTTGTGCATTCTTACCTATGGTTTGGTTGCTACATATTTCACTTGCCATACATGACATTTTGTTTAAACATTACTTGATTGACATTTGACAACGGTTTAGACGTGGGCAATTTACAATCGTGGTTTATGTGGGTAAGTGATTTGAGTAACGAGATGTGTGTAATGTGATACAAGTATGGTGGATACGCCGCTGGTACTTCCTATATATAAGTGCTTGTATTATATTACATGGCGTAGCGTTATTTAAATCATTCATTTGGATTTATACATTTTTACACAAATAACATATTTTTCACAAGACATTGTTTTACAAAACAGTTTGTTTTATACAAACTCATTTTTACTTGGTTATTCATTTAACCTTACATCATTCTTTTTAACTATACATATCTATCATCGATTTTCAAACATTTTATAAAAGCAAACACTTATACTGGATTCATGACAAGTTTTTGTTAAACATTTTCTTAAACCTAAGTCATGAATCCTATTTTTCATAAAACCTATGTACTCGCCGGCATTTTTATGCTGATGTATTTTCACATGTGTTTGAGGTACAATAGTTGATGATGTTTGATGATGATATTGATGCATTCTCACATAGGATTGGACGAGGCCTTAGTGACATTAAAAGATGCAAGACTAGTTAATTTTTGTTATGTTTCTTTATTGTTAAGACATTGTAACTCATTTAATTCAATAAAACGAAATTTGTTTAATCCATGGTTGTGAAACAATGATTCTGTTACAACACTCCCCGACGTTTCCGCCACGTTTTGTTGTTTTACGTGGTCGGGGTGTGACACATTTAACACTTAATCTATCACAATTATCACAAATAACAGCAGTGGGTTCATCGACACATACCTGACTTGATGAACTGTCGACATTAGCCATAAAGGCTGAATGGAGAGAAGACGAAGAATAAGCAGCTTGATCCACCAAAATAGATCTTCTTTGAGTTCCTGCTGCAGCTTCTTCCAAAAGCTCATCAATATCTGTATCGACTGACGCAATTGATGTGTCATCCACCTGATCATCGCCTGAACTCGAGGATTCTTCATCTGAACTTCTACTGTAACCAGAAGAGTCTTCATCCTCAGAAGATTCACCACCATTGGCGGAAGATCCTCCACCACTGACGTGAGTTAAAGCCTTCACAACTTCAGCAAAACAAGCTGTACCATCCGGAGCATCATTACTCAACTGGATTGACCAGTCACAACCTTCATCTACTTGAACCACAAGTGCCTGGTTGGCATTTGATGGTCCTGCTTGGTTTTGGTTGTTGACAGGTATCAACGTACGCTCATTGTTCCTGTTCTGAGGTTGCTGGTTGCCTTGATTTCTGAAAGGGTTCTGGTTCTCATGCTGAGCTGGCTTTGTGCATTCCCTTTTAAAATGACCCCGTTCACCACAATTAGAGCACTTCACAGCCTGCTTATCGAACCCATACTTGGTGTCTTTCTTGCTTTCCAAGCTGGTTCTGCCAGTTCTTTCCATGAAGTCCTTTGCCCTCCTCACAGCACTTGCAAAGGCCCACTTGATGTCCATCAAATCCATCTCTTCATTGTCAATCTGCTGATAGTCTTCTTGTGTCAGATTAATGTTGCCAATCTGACCTTCCACTAACCCACATTACGTGCTCACCAAAGTGTTTAGCAGTTCCATGTGTTCCTTTGCTATTTTCAGATTTGTGTCAAATCAGACGCCTAGTATTCACTTGTAGGTCCGGCTAGGAGGATCTAGTCGCCTAATCCTTGTGTACAAACCAACCCGGTTGTGCGGAATCCAACCGAGATAGCAAACCGAGATAGAACACGCAATATAACAACACATAAGATTCACCGATTAACACCTCTGAATTAATACGTATGAAAGGGTCTGTTACAAATCAACGTTTACAAATGTATTTTGCAAACTCTCTCAAACTCTCGTGTGTGTGTGTGTTTTTGCTCTCTGTGTTCCACAATGTTCTCTAATTTTCTTATCCACAGACTGACTATATATAGTCACAGCACCACGAAACGGAACTTGGCGAATTAGAACTTGGCGAAACACATTAAACATTGACGAAACGGAAAGCAGTTAACGAATCACATTCATGGTCGACGAAACTGAGTTGTTTGGTCGACATGATTCCTGTTTCGTCGAACATGGGCTTGGGCCCAATCAGTGTTTCGCCGAGATGCTTAGCCCAAGTGTTGTTTTGAAGCACAAAGACTTTGATTAGCTGATTGTTTAGCCGAAAGTCTTGTTTCTTGTCTTGATTCAGCCCAAGGACTAGTTCAAGTCCTTTTAAGCATCTTGGTCCATCATAGTTGATCTTGTACATGACGAAGGAAAGTCGCGTCCTTGATCGAATCACGTCACGTCGAGTCGCGTCCATCACAAATAACAGCAGTGGGTTCATTGACACATACCTGACTTGATGAACTATCGACATTAGCCATAAAGGCTGAATGGAGAGAAGACGAAGAATAAGCAGCTTGATCCACCAAAATAGATCTTCTTTGAGTTCCTGTTGCAGCTTCTTCCAAAAGCTCATCAATATCTGTATCGACTGACGCACTTGATGTGTCATCCACCTGATCATCGCCTGAACTCGAGGATTCTTCATCTGAACTTCTACTGTAACCAGAAGAGTCTTCATCCTCAGAAGATTCACCACCATTGGCGGAAGATCCTCCACCACTGGCGTGAGTTAAAGCCTTCACAACTTCAGCAAAACAAGCTGTACCATCCAGAGCATCATTACTCAACTGGATTGACCAATCACAACCTTCATCTACTTGAACCACAAGTGCCTGGTTGGCATTTGATGGTCCTGCTTGGTTTTGGTTGTTGACAGGTATCAACGTACGCTCATTGTTCTTGTTCTGAGGTTGCTGGTTGCCTTGATTTCTGAAAGGGTTCTGGTTCCCATGCTGAGCTGGCTTTGTGGATGCCCTTTTAAAATGACCCCGTTCACCACAATTAAAGCACTTCACAGCCTGCTTATCAAACCCATACTTGGTGTCTTTCTTGCTTTCCAAGCTGGTTCTGCCAGTTCTTTCCATGAAGTCCTTTGCCCTCCTCACAGCACTTGCAAAGGCCCACTTGATGTCCATCAAATCCATCTCTTCCTTGTCAATCTGCTGATAGTCTTCTTGTGTCAGATTAATGTTGCCAATCTGACCTTCCACTAACCCACAGTACGCGCTCACCAAAGTGTTTAGCAGTTCCATGTGTTCCTTTGCTACTTCCACACTGACCTTAGAAAAGCTTGATGTGTCGAGCCGTACTGTATTTGGCTTAGATGGTTGACCGGCAGATGATGTACTTCCATAACATGCTTGTTGTTAAGCAGGAAGTGGATTCCCATATAGATCAGTTGCTACGGTAGATGGCCGATAGGCTTGCTGTTGAGGAACTAGCTGTAGAGGATTTCCATACAAGTCTGTTGTTGGAGCTGGCTTGACAGGAACCTGTATCGGATTGCCATATAAGTCTGTGCTCGTGACAAATGCCGTCTGAAGAGGTGCATGAGAGACTGGTCTTGCAGAAGAGGTGCTTGAGGTTCCATAATACATTTCAGGATTCTGTGGCACTGGAACCTTCTTTGCCTTTAGAGTTTCTTCTTGATCCTTGTTCTCCAAAAGCTGCACGAAGTCGTTGATGTTTGTGGTAGCCAAAACCCCGTTGTATTTCAGAATTTCCAAGAAGCTATTCCATTGAGGTGGTAATGCATTAGCAAACTTCTTCACTACCTCCACTGGAGTCCTCACAACCCCGAAATTACCCAACTCTGTAAGCAAGTGATAGAATCGACTTGTCATGTCTCCCAACGATTCCTTATCCATACACGTGTAGCCATCGAATTCTTTCTTGAGAAGATCATGTCGCAATTGACGTGTTGCTTCATTTCCTACCCCTCTGGTCTTCAACGCATCCCACAATTTCTTCGTTGTCTTGAAACTGACAAACTGATGGTAAATATCTTTGCTTAACGCCTGAGTAAGAATGGCGTATGCTTTCTTTTCCAGATCATACGTCTTCTTCTGATCTTCTGGAAGATCGGCAAACGTAGCAGCAGATGAAGCAGCAACCTCTATCGTTTGATCGAAATCTGTGGTGAAACGTAACCACAATTCTGTATTTTGCCCCAGCACATATGTGTAGAACCTATCAACCCATCCCGGATATTCGTTTAAGTGCATCAACTTAGGAGGCCGATTCAAACTTCCGGTTTCACTTTCACTCAATAGAATACTTTGAATACTGGGCGTCTGATTTGATACCAAAGCCCATTGACCGGTTGAGATAGCGTTTGTTTGCGAAGAAGTGGATACCGGAGATTCGGCCCATGAAGGAGATAAACTTGTGTTTCTGTATTTTCCTTCATCCGGAGACGGAGTTCCCCACCAACTCGGATTCATCTTTGATCAAGAAAAATGAATACCTGGAAATCACACCTCAAACAAACAGTTAAATCACTTTTTGAAACCTTCTGTTAAAAATTTACAAAGTGTTTCGACGAAACAAGTTCCACGAAACAGACTTTGTAATTTTAAACTTGACCAAACAAATATAAGCTGCTTTGGGCTTTTTGACTTTGACGAAACAAAGAGGTCCGATAATACTATTCGGCGAAATAGAATTCTTAACTTGGACTTTCAATATGACGAAACAAGGCCCATATCTATATCTAGTCGACGAAACAAGTTGATGAAACAAAAGCCCAATTAACTTGTTCGACGAAACGTTTTTTAATACTTGAGCCCTTTAATTTGACGAAACAAAAATTCTTTTGGGCTTTACAGTCAACAAAACACAGTTCCAGGCCCAAGAAGGCAAGTGACGAATTTCGTTGAATATGAAGCAAAGAAATCCTGTTTCGTCAAGATATCCTATTTCGCCAAGATATCCTGTTTCGTCAAAAAGTTGACAGAGGGTTGGTAAGCTTTTTGGTTTAGTCTTATCTTACTGACACAACAGAAACATGCTTTCGGCTCAGGACATACTTGTTTCACCAAACAAGTATGGTTTCTAATATTTTAATCAAGTAACTATTTTCAAAGCACAAACAACTTTCCAGACAATTTTTTAAAGATCAAAAGGTGTAACTTTTGAAGAACACTATGAATATAGCAAGAACACTATGAATTTTCCGGTGAAACTACAAACTTCCGAAACCCGGTTTTGCATGAAACTTCACTAAAAATCAACTTCTAATATGTGAACATGAAAGAAAAAGTGATTTTTATAAGAACTTTCAGCAAAACAACAAGATTTACTCCGATTTTAAGTGTTTTTCAGAAAATATTAAACTTTATAATCCCGAAAAACAACCAAGAACACCTCGGTTTTAACAAGGAGAAGAGCCAAGGCTCTGATACCACTTGTAGGTCCGGCTAGGAGGATCTAGTCGCCTAATCCTTGTGTACAAACCAACCCGGTTGTGCGGAATCCAACCGAGATAGCAAACCAAGATAGAACACGCAATATAACAACACACAAGATTCACCGATTAACACCTCTGTATTAATACGTATGAAAGGGTTTGTTACAAATTAATGTTTACAAATGTATTTTGCAAACTCTCTCAAACTCTCGTGTGTGTGTGTTTTTGCTCTCTCTGTTCCACAATGTTCTCTAATTTTCTTATCCACAGACTGACTATATATAGTCACAGCACCACACGGAACTTGGCGAATCAGAACTTGGCGAAACACATTAAACATTGACGAAACGGAAAGCAGTTAACGAATCACATTCATGGTCGACGAAACTGAGTTGTTTCGTCGACATGATTCCTGTTTCGTCGAACATGGGCTTGGGCCCAATCAGTGTTTCCCCGAGATGCTTAGCCCAAGTGTTGTTTTGAAGCCCAAAGACTTTGATTGGCTGATTGTTTAGCCGAAAGTCTTGTTTCTTGTCTTGATTTAGCCCAAGGACTAGTTCAAGTCCTTTTAAGCATCTTGGTCCATCATAGTTGATCTTATACATGGCGGAGGAAAGTCGCGTCCTTGATCAAATCACGTCGCGTCGAGTCGCGTCCACAAACATGTATCAACAATTTCGAAGAGATGGTTCAATGGTTTCTAAATGAATATTTAGGGATCACTCATAGACCAATTCCACCCTACTCTATGGATCAACGAAAGATAGATCTACTAAGTCTATATATGTTGGTTGAAAAGGATGGGGGATATCGAAATGTTACTACAGACAACTTATGGCCGATCATTGCAAAGGATTTGGGGCTTGAATATAAAGATGGTGACTACATAAGGATCGTATATGCGATGTACCTAGACGTTCTAGAATACTACTACAAATACAAAACGGTCCAAGAGAAGGTGCATGTTAAGGAAGTAATAAATGATGGTGCTGACTCCTCTCATCGAAGCCATAGGTAGACAAGGAGTGAAGATAAAGGTTGCAACGGTACTGCAGGAGGGGAGCACCAGGAAGTTGAGCCAACACAAGCTGCTTTCTATGCAGGAATTAGAGATGATGACTGGCATCAAATGAAAAGACGGAAAAGATTCAATTTCAACCAAGCAAGATGGGCCGTTGAGGAAGCCAACCGAAGCATCATGAATCAGGCTCATAAACATAACCAAGTTTAGAGGGGTTATGTTAGAAATACTTAAACTTAGTTATGTTTATTATCTTTATTATTTATCTCAAACTTATAAGTAGTTAACGTGTGATAAGTGAATGATTATTAGATGATATGGATTGTAATAAGCGGTTGATAAGCGGGAAAACGATTTCAAATAACTATCCAGACAGTTACCCGCCAAAAGTAACCGCCAAACTCATATGTATTTAATCTTGTTGCCGGCATTATGATCGGACATCAAGACAGTTTCTGTTACTCTGAAATTGTCCACTTTCATTCTCTTGTTCTCTCTCGTATATTCTGCATCATATTGATCTGAATATATATATATATATATATATATATATATATATATATATATATATATATATATATATATATATACAAACATGTCTGCAAGTTTCGTAAACACTTCCGCTGCATCTGCATGTTCTTATGCACGAGACAAGAATGATCCGGATGTCCAACAATAATGCCGTTATTTATAATGCATTTAGACAGAACAAGATTAATGTGGCAGGTAGATGGTGTGGGAAAGTATGGACGTCTAATCGAGTTCATCCTTCAGTAGTAGTAGTAACTGATGATGCTGAAGATCATGATGATGCTGAAGATCATGATGATGCTGATGACCGTGATTATGATGATGATAATAATGACAACCAACAAGAAGATCATCAAATAGTTCATGTCTTTCCTAAGATGAATGTGAATCAAGAAAAACATTTGGTGGTTAGAAAAAACACAAGGAAGAGAAAGAGGACCTTCAAGGCTATGTTCATGGAAGTAGAAGCGTCACCACCACCATTGTCGCCGGTAGATTCTGAAAATGACAGTGATTATCATCCTTCTGAATACTCAAAAAGAAGGATCAGCTGCAAGCCTGCTAGAAAACTTGTAGTCAGGACTAAATCAAATCCAAAAATGAATCAGAATCAAGCAAAGAAAGGCAAGAAAGTGTGTGTTGTTTCAACAAGTGATGAGGAGGAAGGAGCATTCAGTTGCGAAATAGACGGCTGCAACATGAGCTTTGGCTGTAACCAAGTTCTAAAAACTCACTAACGAGATATCTGTCTCGTAGCAGGATGTGAGAAGCAATTCCTTTCTTATTATGATGCTCCTTCCTCCTCGTCAGTTGTTGCAACAACACACACTTTCTTGCCTTTCTTTGCTTGATTCTGATTCATTTTTCGCTTTGATTCAGTCTTGACTTCAAGTTTTCTAGCAGGCTTGCTCCTTATCCTTCTTTCTGAGGATTCAGAGGGATGGTAATTACTGTCATCTTCAGAATCTGCAGGCGACAATGAAGATCATAATAATCAAGTCCATCCGAATGAACACGGTTTCGGGCCGGTAGCTTTTATTATTTGTTTTATTTGTTAATGGGTCGAACAAGTTTAGTTGTTTATGTTTGTGTCTAGTATTTGGGCCGGAGGCCACATGTTATGTATATGGGTCGAACAAGTCAGTAGTCCATTAGGTTTAAGGTTGGGTCATATGAAGTTGGGCCCAGATACACGAACCCGTGTGAGTGAAGAGGTATAACCGCTCATACGGTTATGAAGGGAAGAGACGTACCCCTCTGTGAAACGACGCACCCTTTCATTCGCAGCCGTTCGTTCGGTATAAAAGCTTGGTTCCAAACTTCATTCAATACGTTGTTCTGCATTAGCAAGTTTATGTTTATAAAGTTCAAGTTCGTTCAAGTTTGATTACGGTTAGTTTACTATCATTCAGAAAGTTTCGGTTAATTCAGTTCATCATGAAGTATTGTGATTATGGTGGTTCGTTTGAGAATGATTGTGTATGCGGTCACAACTCGATCCGTTCCGACTGGTCCTGGGTTTCCGATGACGATGATACCAACATTGGTATCAGAGCCAAAGGTTTAACAGGAACCGGAAAGGGTTGTGATCATGATGGGAACCGTTTATGTGGAGACAAGGGAAAATCGGTTGAGACCGATTACGGTGAAGATGTTGTTCGTAGTGGAAAGTGCGGCCGGGCGGCGGAAGAGATGGATGAGTACGCGCAGGGGAAGCCAACCATACGAACCGGGAAGTCACCGGTAAAGAAGTTTCCAAAGAAAATGGTTCCAAAGGGGTTCGTGAAGAAGTTCGGTAAGAAGGAAAATGCACCGGTGGGAAGGCCAAGGAAACCGGGAATTCGTTGCTTCAAGTGCAAGCAATTTGGTCATATCGCCTCGATTTGCCCAAGTAAGTATATTAATTTATCACCATTACCGGTTGAAAGTGATTATGTGGTTAAGGATACATGTGGCGGTAAATGGGATTCGATATGGGTTGTTGATCCTACATACAAAACACACATGACGGGAAACCGGAATGTGTTCAAATGTTTCAATAGGCACTTTGGGGTAGTGATATACAAGAGTAGGAAGGATTTCTCGTTTGTGCATGGTATTGGAGAAGTTAGAGTCCCGGTGGACGGCAAAGACAAAACGATCCCATGTGTAAGTTACGCTCCTAGTCTAGACAAGAACGTGTTAAGTCTAGAACAACTTTTGTTTCAAGGAATAGAAATAGTTACAATGGGGGAAACATGTCTATTAACGAAGACGTTTGGAAGTCCCACGAAAGGGTTCGATATTTATGAAGATAAGTCGGAGGTTGACTTAGAACAAGATTATCTCAACACGTTTTATGATAATCTTGGTGTTGATAACGGTTACAAGAAAGAAAAGAAGGAATTTAAAGAATGCTTGGAAGATTACTACGAAAGGGAATTCGAAAAGGAAAGGAACAAGAAAAAGGTGTACGGTGAAAATTCGAGGGAAAGAAAGAAGGAAATTGTGTATTCCAAGAAAGCAAAGAAGGCGCTTTTAATTTACATTGAAGGTGAAAAGGATAATCCGCGTGAATCAAAAGAAACGCTCCGGGAATGAGCGTTAATTCTCTCACAACTCGAGGAAGACGTCATCGAAAGGAACATGATTATGGAAAGTTGTGTAGAACCGGGAGACCTCATAACTTTGCACTAAGAATTAAAAAATCACCAAAGGTTTTTCGATGCTCCATTCGAAGAGATCTTGATTTGGTTTATTACGGATTTTCTTGGAATCGTATGTGAAAAGGCAATGCCACCCGAGTTGATTGATGGCCGAGATCTTAGTCTCATTTTGTTACATCGAATTGTAAAGCATAACGGAGGATTCAAGGAAATAATGGAAAAGAACCTATGGGATGTAATCGCGGCCAAATACGGTTATGAACCGGATGATGCATATGAAGTCAAGGTTGCCTACATCTACTACATGGAATTAGTCGAATGGTACTTCGACTACATGAGGAAAGAACGTTGGAAAAAGGCAAACGTCATGGCTGGAAATTTAAACAACAACGGCGATTGGATCGAAGAATCAAGTGACGATGAAGGGGTGGTCAAGATAGAGGTCACCAACAACCACAAGGAGTAATCAAGGTTAGAGACTCGGATGTTCTTGCTTAGGGCGGTGAATGAAGATCATAATAATCAAGTCCATCCGAATGAACACGGCTTCGGGCCGGTAGCTTTTATTATTTGTTTTAGTTTGTTAATGGGTCGAACAAGTTTAGTTGTTTATGTTTGTGTCTAGTATTTGGGCCGGAGGCCACATGTTATGTATATGGGTCAAACAAGTCAGTAGTCCATTAGGTTTAAGGTTGGGTCATATGAAGTTGGGCCAAGATACACGAACCAGTGTGAGTGAAGAGGGATAACCGCTCATACGGTTATGAAGGGAAGAGACGTACCCCTCTGTGAAACGACGTACCCTTTCATTCGCAGCCGTTCGTTCGGTATAAAAGCTTGGTTCCAAACTTCATTCAGTACGTTGTTCTGCATTAGCAAGTTTATGTTTATAAAGTTCAAGTTCGTTCAAGTTTGATTACGGTTAGTTTACTATCATTCAGAAAGTTTCGGTTAATTCAATTCATCATGAAGTATTGTGATTATTGTGGTTCGTTTGAGAATGATTGTGTATGCAGTCACAACTCGATCCGTTCCGACTGGTCCTGGGTTTCCGATGACGATGATACCAACAGACAATGGTGGTGGTGACACCTCTACTTCCATGAACATAGCCTTGAAGGTCCTCTTTCTCTTCCTTGTGCTTGTTCTAACCACCAAATGTTTTTCTTGATTCACATTCATCTTATGAAAGACATGAACTGTTTGGTGATCTTCTTGTTGGTTGTCATTATTATCATCATCATAATCATGGTCAACAGCATCATCATGATCTTCAGCATCATCAGTTACTACTACTACCAAAGGATGAACTCGGTTAGACATCCATACTTTCCCACACCATCTAACTGCCACATTAATCTTGTTGTCTAAATGCATTATAAATAACTGCATTATAAGGCATTTGTTTTTTATAGGATGAAGAGCAACCAAGTTTAGCATTGTAGAAAGTATCAATCCTCCATTTAACCGCCCAATCTTGGTTACCGTTTGTAGTTTCTTCATCATCCAAAGCCCATTGTATCATGGTCTTATCTTTGTTCTGTAATACCTTTATACGCAACATCAATCCATTTAACATCCGAACTTCCCAATTCTTTTCCCATAACTCTTGCTAAATCATTTATCTCTGGATAATCTGCAAATAGTATACATTTACTTCACAATTTAGATTTTAGACACGTATGTTCTGACTAGAGGTTGTGGTTTTGATCCGTTTACATGTGAATCAGTTGATTCTTGATTCTGGTTATGTTTGAACTCTGACATATGGCTAATAATAAAACAAATCAAAAAGGTTCAAAGTAACCCGAAATGTAATTTGAATGCATAGATCCTCCCAAACCATAATTGTCACGTTAATTACATGTATAAAAGTAAAACATTTTGGTTGCCCACGTAGAGACCTCCCAGGAGGTCACCCATCCTAGTACTACTCCCACCTAAGCACGCGTAATTGTGGAGTTTTCATGTGCTCGACAGCCATCTAAGACCAAAACGCGTTGGTGATTTAATAGGTAGGGAATGTCTTATAAACCAAAAAACTCTTCTGGCCACGACCAATGTAGGATCTGCCTTGGGTGTCACAATGGTCCATGTTAATCTTCTCGGTATCAATATCGGCATCATTACAATCACCCCGTCAAGGTCATTTGGTAATGTCCTATTATCTCAGCATATATGTCCTTCTTGCTGGGAGCTATGGTAACAACATGAATATCTTGGTTCTTTTTTCATGTACAATTGAACATGTTCCTTATAAATCGAAAGTTCATCTACGTTGTTCTACAATCGTTTCAAAGTATACTCAAAATAATGTCTTGCATCATAAAATCACGACTCATTGGAATAGCAGTAGAACAGTTTGGGCAGCATCTTTAGACCATCTATTAAGTATATATTGTTTTTGAAATTCGCTTATGTCCATACTTCTCAAAACATAAAAGATACGTCTGCATAACAACCCAAATTTCTCAAAACATCATGAGCAGTAGTTGGTACAATCAAGTTTCCGGAATGGAACGGAACTTAACCTGTAGGATCTGAGTTTGCAATACTTGTTAGTTTAAGTAACTAAGGAACAAACAATTTGTAAATTGTAAAAACTGTTTGTTCCTTGAACTTTTATGAATTCAAACATAGTACAATGATTATACAATCTCCCCATAGCATGATGAAAGGCCCCAAAACTGGGCACCCTACAGTTCGGTCACATCACATACATCACATGTAACCAAAATTTGATTGTGAGGTGGAATGCTAATGTGTATGAACGACAATGTGATCAATTTGCAAAATGAAAATGACAATGAACACCGATATTTGTATGAGGAAAAAACCCTTGATCCTTGATAGATCTCCGGCACAAAAAACCTCGGGTGATCGAAACTACGGATCACCAAGTATATTGAAAAGTAACTAGTAATCAAGTACAACTTCGGAAGACAGTGAGCTCAATACAATGAAGACTAGTGTTTGCAGTTTGCGAGAGAGAGAGAGAGAGTGTGAGTGTTGTGTGTTCATATGATAGCTTGTATTCTTCCTAAAATGAGCCTTATTATCGCCTATAAAAGAGAAATAACAAGATAACAAACAAAGAGAAAATGTACAAGTATCCCCATGTTCTCCATAACGGCTATACTTGTTCATGCACGTGCCAATTGAGAGCATATTCTCCAATATACCAACATAGACCAAGTCCAATTCGTTAAAACTCTTGCGAATTCAAGTTTACACACAGGATATAATTCTAAGTTAATATAAGTAATAATAAGGATCCTTGATCCTCAGACTTCCTGTACCATCCATTAAGGATCAGTGATCCCGGCTAAATCTAAGGATATGTGATCAATAGTATTAAAAATAAATCCCCTAACAATTGCCCCCAAATATGGCGGATATGAAACTAATTTTATCTGCCATATTTCCGTTACAATTGGACTAGTGGTTACTCAAGAAACTAGTCGTTATAGTCTGATGACATCACTGATGGGATAGCCTGCAACGATCATTACGCTATGTAGGGACAAGATATAGTTTGAAAAACCATTTAAGAACAAGAATTCCCAATTTAAAACCCATTCCGGAAGCTTATCAGGTATTCTCTCTTCTTCTAATCCTTTATTTTCTGTATTCCTCTTCTTCAATCCTACAATGGCCAAGATGGTTACTCGATCCTCCCCAAACAAAAGTCAAGATCTCAATGGTTTACCAAAAAGCCAAAATCTTTTGAAGAATCCTTCCAACGAGTTATGCAGATTCACCGATCCAGAGATGATCGTTTATACACCTGTTTCCCCCTGGGAACAATCTTCCGTCCTTTCGATTCATCCACCAAAAGCGATTATCTCTCACCCGTTTCGGTGTGCTTTCCTACCATACCCTTTCAGATAGGTTATACATACCCATTCCCTGAATTCACCTAGCAATTCTTCACCCTAATTGGCCTGTGCTATAGCCAGGCAATGCCCATGTTATGGAGGGTATTGTACAATATAGACAAATCATTAGTGACAAAGGATTGGACTTCAATCTCTCTGAACTCTCACACATGTACGCCTTAGCATCAAGCTCCAACTTCTTCTGGAAATTCTGCACAGAGTAATCAATGGAAACGCGAAAAAATTGGATACATGAACAACGCCAATGAAAGCATACAACACATTGTGAAATATTAATTAATTTGAAAAAAAACAATGAAACAAGCATAAAAGAACAAAACGCCATATTTGTTGTATATGTGTTGTATGATTTGTTGGAACAAAATATGAAAACATCATCAAATATTACTTTGTCCAACAGAATCCACATAAGACGCCATAGATCTGAGAAAGCTTGGAAAGGATGTAACTATTAATACGAAATCTTTGGAGTTTTATTTGAAACAGATTTAAAATGCGAAATAATAAGGAAACGTACAAAAGGACAATCGTACCCCTGCATATCATTTAGCGCCACCTGCCACGTGTTGGGCCAGGATCCGTTCTCACCGTTCTCACACTTTAGGGCATTTTCTCTTGATCTCGTTCCTATATATATATATATATATATATATATATATATATATATATATATATATATATATATATATATATATATATATATATATGAAGTCATGAGGCGAACTTATTTATTTATACATTTAAGTTATCGGTTAAAATCGTACGGTTAAAATCATACGACGTGAAGAAAGTAAAATGTAAACATAAACGAACATAAATACATAACTGAGAAAGTAACGATATTAAACGCGAAAAGTACAAGTTGTCACATCATCCCCAAGTTGAAAGAAATTTCATTCTGAAATTTAGCAAGTAGTAGCTGATTCGGTTAGTGCGGTTGAGAAATTTCCTAGGGTGCCACACCTGAGCCTTAGTGGCTTCTCTTTCTTTGTTTGCTTGTTGTTGTGTGTTCACACATTGTATTATCAATTAGCAACACTTTTATGCATTTTGACTTGTACCTCTTGCACTCATTTTTTTATGAAGTAAGTGGTTGTATTGTGGGTTATTTTGGATTTGCTCCCTTTGGGTGTTTAAAGGGGTATTTGGCTTTTTCTAGTCTCGTAAGTTTCGTATGAATTTCGTATAGAATCGATTCTCCAATATAATATGTGAATGTTTATAATTTCTATGATGTTGCTCCTCATTTGGCTAGGCAACATCTGTTGCAACCATGAAGCACTTCTAAGTATTAGTCAGCTAATTATTAATATATGTTGCTCCCTAACGGATTTGTTGCTAACTATTAATATATGTATACATATATATATATATATATATACACCCACACAGTATTCTTTGTTTTTTGTTATCTAAAGTTGGTAAAAAATATGGCTAAGATGTTTTGCATACTAGCCCGTTGGTTTCTAATTTCGGCTTCGGTTTCTAGGAACCTCTCTGAATACCGATTGTCGGACTCAGAGAAAAGAGAAAAGACGAATGATGATATCCTCATGTCTTTCTCTTCCTCCTTGTTGATGTGGTCGGAAGCCTTGTTGCTTATTTCGGGGTTGTTGAAAGTTAGATCGTTGATTTTAATTTTGTTGGTTGATAACTCTCAGTTCCCCGTCAACTGCGCCAAAAACATGACTTGAGCGAGGGTGTGTATATTTTTAATATATTTTTAAGTAATTTTTACTCCTTTATCAAACTTTAAATTTATAGAACACGATATAACACTATCACTCTCTACTACACGATAGGGCAAGTGCACCCATTGTTGGCGTAGTATAGTGATGATAAGATACCGAGGTCATCCAACGACACAAGAGCTTTTAGTACCGGAATATTATCAATGTCTAATCTAACCAAATTTTTAGAAAATATTTTTAATAAGCAAAATACAGAAACAAACTAAGGAAGTGAAAGAGATAAATAGACAAGATAGAATCACTAGGCTCCAACTCATCTTTTAATCCTTTGATGATTTCCGCACCTTGGGTGTTTTAAGAGATTATCTTAGTTATAGTGGCATGTCCCTCTTTTGGAGGCAACGCTACCCTCAGCCATATTTGTCTGATTTAGCAGGGATATAGTCCCGAAAGGTCAAAATATAGAAAGATAATTACGTAAGTTATTAATGCAAAATGTGACATGTCCCTCTTTTGGAGGCAACGCTATCCTCGGCCATATTGGTCTGAGTCAGCAGGGATATACTCCCGCAAGGCCGCTTTAAAGTTTTAATATTAGTTTATTTATAAGGGATTCAAGTCATTCTTACTTCCCCTGATTTGATGCTATCTGGCTCAAAGGAAGTCCTAATAAGTTTGAATCAAGTCCTTGCAGGATCTACACACTCAACGAGGCAAGAACTTTACCCAAACCATCCTTCTAACCCCTTTCCAAGCAGTTAACGCACCTTATATAAACCGTAAAGACACAAATGAGTGAATCAACAAAACATGAAGAGGCGATATGATAAAGTTCACTTTCAATATAAAAAAACTAGATACTAAAGTCATTAATACAAACCTAATTAAAAAGTTAACCAAAGCTTGGAAATCAAAAGTAATACATAAATGACTTGTTTGACTTGATTCTTGAAAGATGGTTACATGCATGGGTCAATAAGGTGTCATAAAAGGATGTTCTAAAAAGCGTTTTGTGATTTGAGATGAATATGTTAAAAAATGAACTTTTGGAAGTTCATATATGTATGTATATATGTCGTGTGTGTGTGTATATATATATATATACAGGGGACCGCTAAAATAAAAACCACCTCCAGTTGTAAGAACCTTGAGAATTTTTTGATCGGGGGAGAGTTGGACAAAAAATTTTTTCATATTTGTAAAAAAAATTCAAAAAAAAAATGTCGTGTGTGTAGTTTTGAGCACCACAAGTTTTTGTTTACGGTACACGTAAACACAAACTTGTAGTGCTCAAAACTATACACACGACATTTTTTTTTGAATTTTTTTTTACAAATGTGTTTATAATACACGCATCTACGTTTATAAAAAAAATTTTTGGTCCCACTCGCCCGGTACGGTGTAGTTCTCATGGTTCTTACAACTTGAGGTGGTTTTCATTTTTGCGGTCCCCTATACATATATATATATATATATATATAGAGTAAGGTTAACATACAAAAAGCCTTATCATACATCACGTAGGAGACAATGGTAACCGTTGGATCAGGGGTATAATCACGCATGGGACCACATAATCACGTATGGGACCACATAATCACGCATGGGACCACATAATCACGCATGAGACTATTATCACGCACGTTCTATGATAATAACGCACGTTATATTTTTTGTCATGTATGTTAATGTAGGTTAAGCCTTGAAGTACATTATACTTTCTCTCTCTCTCTCTCTCTCTCTATATATATATATATATATATATATATATATATATATATATATATATATATATATATATATATGGAGAAGATCATGCGAGAACCAACTCTTATTGTGAGAACCGCGATAACCAATGTGAACACACTAAAAATGCCTAAAAATAGCTAAAAATCACACAAAAAAAATATTTTTTTTGGCCACTAAAAGTAGCGATTTGAGCATAAAAAATATTAAAAAAAAATTTAGATTTTTTTAGATTTTTTTAGATTTTTTAACACTTTTTTAGATTTTTTGGGGGTTTAGTTTTTAGCATTTTAGCTTTGGGGGGGGGGGTGGGGGATAGGGGGTTAAGGATTTTTTTTTTTTTGGGGGGGGGGGGTTCAGTGTTTTTTTAGGTTTTTTGGGGGTTTTAGTTTTTAGCATTTAGCTTTGGGGGGGGGGGGTAGGGGGTTTAGGGTTTTTTTTTTTGGGGGGGGGGGGTGGGGGTTAGGGTTTTTTAGCTATTTTAGGTTGTGTTCACATTGGTTCTCAAGGTTCTCACAATAAGGGTGGTTCTCGTATGAGCCCCTCCCTATATATATATATATATAGGGGTAAGATCAAATAAAAAGTTTATTTTGCTTAAGTAGGATGAGAAGGCATCTTAACCATTCATTTTTCAAATCAATGGTTAAGATGAAAGTTTAGAGAAAGAAACAGTGCAAGGGTATTTTGGGAAAATTCTTTTTATGGACTTGTTCTCTCCACATTCAAGGAACATGCATATTCCACCCCCATTTTTTAAAGGTTCAAAACTTTTTTATACGACATTATTTTTTCATAAAAATTTCACCGTAAAATCGAGCGTCTTTTTATCTTTAATTTGAGTACCATATTGCTATATAAAATATGACGACTAAAAAAACCCACTAAAATGTGTTGTATTTCTATATTGTATAACATTTTTTATGCTGGATTTTTTACTATATTTTTGTACTAAATTTTTTGTGCTGAATTTTTTTGTCTTAAATTTTTTTTCTTAAATTTTTTTCCTCAGTTTTTTGTGCTGGATTTTTTTGTATTACATTTTTTTGCTGAATTTTTTGGTGCTATATTTTTTGTACTAGATTTTTTTTGTGCTATACTTCTTTATACTACATTTTTGGTGCTATATTTTTTGTACTAGATTTTTGTGGTAGATTTTTTTGTACTAGATTTTTTGTTGTGTGTTTAAAAAATAAAAAGGGTGTCACATGTCATTTTCACTCCTATTTATAAGGACCAAAATGCCTTTATTCCTACTTATTAGGGGTGCCACATGTCATCATCACAATCCTTCTTAGGCTACTTAGTCAAAATCCACTTTTTAGTGGATCCTTCCCCTATATATATATATATACATATATATATACATACATATATATGCATGTATGTAAGCTTTTGTCACATGTCCATAAATGTAAGAATGTTTGCATTTATGTAAAAATGATTACATGATAATGGAATGGACATGTTTTGATTTATATGAACATGAAATAAATATGCTCTTTGATGCATTTAAGATCATGTAGGATGATGGTCTTATGATATGGGTGCATTAGATGCACATACATGGACATGCATGTTGATATGTGATCGTAAAAGGATGAATTTGAGTATGATTTGATAAAAATAAATTTTAATCAGATTCTAAACACTAAAAATATGAATATTTGAAGTGTTAAAATGGTATAAAACTTTGTCATAAAGTTTACTAGCTTTGCATGTTGTACTTGGTGCGTTAAGTGTTGTAAAATACGTGAAATCGCATGATTTATGTGACTTACACAAAAACTACACTAATCTGATTATAACCACTATTTTAATCAGTAAATAATATGTATTGTGTTAAAATATCAAGTCATTCCAAGTTGGGATGATTATAGTAACGTTTAACGCAAAACTATACGTTAAAACGGTCAAAAATCGGCTTTTCGAATGATTGTTATAAAACTGATATAGATCATGTCACACCCCGACCACGTAAAACAACAAATCGTGGCGGAAACGTCGGGGAGTGTTGTAACAGAATCATTGTTTCACAACCATGGATCAAATAGTTTTGTTATATTGAATTATTGAAGTCATTGTTTTGATACAATTTAGATAAATACAATTAATTGTTTCTCAGTTTTTAAGTCACTAAGGCACGAGTCCATCCTATGTTTAGCATGCATCATCAATCATCACATAGCAGTACCTGAAACATATATGAAAATAGACACGTCAGCATAAAAATGGCTATGAGTAACATAGGTTTTTGTGTATTAGATTCATGGCTTTAGATAATACGAGAAAAGGTTTTATGTTTTCAAAATAGCCATGAATCTAATGTAAAAGTTTTGTTTCTGAAAACGTGTCATTTTGGAAAAAGGGTTTATAATATAGACAAAAATATACTTTGGTTTTGAAAAGTTTGTATAAATATTATAACAAAATATACTTTAGTTTTGAAATAGTTAAATAGATAGTATATCAAAATATACTTTAGTAAATAAAATAATAGTTTTGGTAGTATATCTCAAATATACTTTGGTTTAAGGATAAAAATGTTGATAGTATATCAAATTATACTTTGGTTTGAAAATAGCATATCAACTATGCTTTGGTTTAAAAATAGCATATCAACTATGCCTTGGTAGTATATTAAATTATACTTTAGTTTATGAAATAACAAAGTCGGTAGTATATCAAACTATACTTTGGTAAACAGTAGTATATTAAAACATATGTTGGATTTTGTACTTAGTATATCAAAATATACTTTGGTAGATCACATTTGAGAGCACATCAAACTATACTTTTGTAGTATATCAACATATACAAAGAAAGTGTGATCTGGTATTCAATCAAGCCTTAGTGTATCAAACTACACTTTGGAGACTATAGAAATACCACGAAGGCAATTTCTATTTGGTTAAAATTTGGTTTCTGACATTCCATACAACAGGAATGGGGTGTCTAGTCCTATAGCGCTATATCATACTACCAATCGGCTGGGTGAATGTATAAAAATGGGTACAATCCAACAATTAGTTTTATAAGTTTTGGAAAATCAGTGTTTAAACCATGGGTAATCGTTTAATTTATCAAAAGTATATATACTAAGCATGTGTAATCATATAGTTTAAAATCAGGAAAATAACAGATATGCATATATGTTTCACCCCAAAACAATTGAAAACAGTAAAAGAGGGGACTATGTACTCACTTAAGATTGCGAGTATCCTTGATTTAGTGTCCTAACAAAGCTTGGGAAATCAAGGAATCAAGTGGCACCTAGAATGGATCACTATGTTAAACAATCGGATCCTAAGTCGGGAGATAGGATAGAATGAAGTTCTATATATCAAATGAGTAATGGAGCTCATATGGTATGATTTAATAGTCCCAACATTCTGATTTGGAAGTCTACCTAAGTGCTTTTGACCCGTTTCGACCCATTATGGTGGTATAAGCCACTATAATGCGTCGTTTGCGTGAAACTATGTTCGGATGGTTAACTATGTGCTATGTCAAGTCTTACATGCCCAATTATCCCTAAACATGTTACTAATTCAGATTATATGTCAAAAATATGTTCACATAGTCAAAATACGGATTTATGCTTCAAAAGGGTATTTTGGTCATTTCCTATGGGCATACAAGCTAACTAGCATACCACTAACCAATCCTATGTGATCATAAGGTATAACCTCAGTGGTTATTCCCTATACAACTATGATCACTAACTAAGCTTGGTTGGATCCTAAAGATCGACCAAACGGGTCAGGTTCGAAAGGCTAAGCGGTTGTTTAGACCGCCTACCTTACGACCCTAAACAAGCACTAAACTAATAGTGTCGAGTTAAACATGTCAAAACATGTTTAACCTACTGATTTGGTATCAAAACAAAGTGTTTTGATACCCTAAAGTAGTTCCATTGCAAAATGCGTGCTAAAACGCATTTTGACCGAAACTTTGACTCGACACTACACCTAGTTAACGTGGTAATCAGCGGGTATAATCACTAAGGATTATAACCAACGTGATTACAATCACGTTGCAAAGTTCAACCGAACTTTGCGTTGACCAAAGACTGGTCAAACTGAAAGTCAAACACTTGTTTGACTTTTTAAACTAGAAAAGCAATAAAAGAATGAAAGAAGGCTTACTAAAGTCCTTGCTATCTTTTCTACTAAGAAAACAAGCTTCCAATCAGATGAGAAAGCTCCCCAAAGCAGATGAGAGAAGAGAAGAGAGGAAATGAGCAAAGAAGGAAGGAGTTTGGATGGCTATTTATAGTTGTGGTGAGTTAATAGGATCATCACAAGTGTTTTAATTAGCCATTAAGCAATGAAATCTAGCCATACAAGTGTTAGGAACAGCTGGTATTACTTGGAGAGTCGTTTACTTGGAGCCCAAAACAAGAGAATTGCATAAAAGTCCCTGAATTATCAAACTGCAGCTGAAATTCAAGTTTCTGTTACTGGGCATGCTTTACGGACCGTAAGGTCCAGTGCATACGGTCCGTAAGGACCTGCAGACCAGCAAGTTTCACATTTAGACAGCTTTGGCCCCTGCACTTGTTCGAGTCCATTTTTGGCACTTTTGACACCCGTTAAGCCATTTTCAAGGCTCTACAAGGTCAATAAAGTTTAAGGGACTCAAAACATGCTTGGAAAACTCCCGGATGTCGGCTCGTTTGGTCGTACGGTCGCGTTGTTCGGTTATTTACGATGAAACTCAAACGGATGTGAAAACGAACCAAATTAAGCGACGGATGGAATTTTTTGCATACCGATCACTAAAATAAAAATATTTTAGTGTGTACAAAAATTTTGGATGTCTAAATGTGGACAGAACGTAAGATATGCGAGAAAATGCAAACTTACGCCGTTTTTGACACTTTTAGTCCTTGCAAGATCATATAAGCATGTTTTCGCACACCGAACCTATCAAAGCTTATTTCTAAGCCATGTTTAGGTTATATGTGGTATGTTTAACTTATGATCAAGTTCCGGACTGTACGTTACCTTACGAATCGGTAAAGTTTCGCAGTTTGACGCAAATAGTCCATGCGATCGAATAAACTTGTTTTTGCCATACCAAACCTTCCATAACTTATTTCTAAGTTATGTAAAGGTCATTTAAGGTATGTTAAGCCTATTTCACTATTCCGGAGTGTTTGTTGCGTTAAACTGATTACGTTTACGCACCAGTGCGCGTATAACTTTCCAGAAAGCGATTTAAAGCTCGGAATTGAACAAGAATTGATATGTGTAAAGGATACACATATTTATACAAATCCCAAGTATGAAACATAATATTTCATTGATTTGGAATTTGTTTGGTGTTCGAGTTGACACAGGTGTCACAGTCCCCCCTACTTTAGGAAATTTCGTCCCGAAATTTAATTCTAAAGGAAACTTGTGAAGACATCTGTGATTGTTTCGCTTTCCAATGAATCCTCCGTTTCCCAAAGTAAAACTCTAGGTCACGTTTGGATTCTTAGCGAATCTGATAACTGCCAGAATGTTGTTGTTGCAGTAACAAAAACATGGAGTTTCGAGTAATGGAAAGGAGGAGGTTTCCCATGAAGACTATTATAGGAAACTTGTGTGTGCTCGAAATCAGAGTCGGAGATCGCAAAATAAAATGACATTGGCCAAGGTCCAGGACTTCTAGTAATTTAAATAACGCTACTTTCGCAATGTAATAAGGAACACTTATATATAGGAAGTACCAGCGGCGTATCCACCATGCCCTTTTTACATTGTTCCCGTCTCGTTATTCTCATCACTATGGGTCTTAACACATGACAAAACTTGCTATGGTTTCTGTGCACTGAATTCCATAATTACGTATGCATCCATAATTACGTAATTCCTTGCACAGTCCGCACAGTTCATTTCATAATGTGTGGGGTCAAATCAATCAAATAAACATGAAATGATTTGACTAGACCACCAAAGGATCTTTTTAACTAGATCAATGAACGATCCTTTTAATCAGATCAACACATGATCTTCCTTAACTAGACCGTTGTATTGTGACAACTCGAACATTTCTGGTTAGTGTCGTTCATTTTAGCGATTCTAAAACTCTCATTGTTTTCCTTTGCTTTCCTTCTTTATGCATTACTTGATTGCGTTGCGGGCCATGAGTAACTTGAGTCACATTCCTCTTTGTTACATGTCATCTTGGGCTCAAATCCGCACGAGCCCAATAGAAGTAGTAGAGTTGTGGGCCGATTATTTTGGATCCGTTACCCCACACATGGACTAAGTGAAGCCCAAAGAAATGATTGTTTTGCTTCCTAGCATATGAGTGAGTGGGCCGAGATGTTTGGTTGTTGAGTTGGGCCGATGATCACTGAAGTAAACCACCCAACTTGTAGGTTATCTTTGCATACGTAACATCAAGGTTTGGCACAAAGAACTTAATCAAACCCTACCCTCTTTCACCCTACGCACGGTAACGGCAGATTCCCCACTTCTTATTCAAATCATTGTCCCAGCGATCTATTGTGGTTAGTAAATTCATATTTGTTTAACTCTCAGTTACTTGATCTTGTTACGTATAAATATGCTTTATAAGATTGCATGTATGTGTAAGAGATGTGATTTAGCAATTATGTATGTTGCGATTTACGTATCTGATTATATGTATGATTATAATTACATGTCTGCGATTTAGAGTGGATGCCTTGGCACGTTCAGCCGAAGGCTATGCTTATCGATTAATACGCTATTTCCTTACGATAGGTATTCGGTCTCGGAGATCCTGAGTTGTGTTGATACGACACTGTTACGCACCAGATAGTGTCTTGTGGTCATGATTTGATGTTCATCATGTGTGCAAAAATGGGATCGGGTGTGGGTTGGATTTATTGTCGTGTATGTTTAAGGATGGCTTATGTTACTTAGGGTTATTATTAGATAATTTTGTTAGCAAACTGATAGAATAAGTCTAGTAGTAATCATGGTAGCCATGTGATTATATGAATTAAGTGCACAAGTTACGATGTACGATTCTGTTGGTGGTATTAGTGGCATGTTGATATTTGGTGTGCTAGGGGGGGGACGGTTATAATTGGGGATTTTTGTTCATGGATTGTTATGCATGCTTAGGATATGGAATGGTAATATACATTTGTTGGAGTAACAGATGGTGCATGACCTGATCCCTCCCTGCTATGTATAACTTATTGACATGTGATTCTGAATTTTGGGTGTAACAAATGACGGTTATGCATTGATCGATTATAGGGAGTTGTCAGGAATAAATAATGTGCACTAGATAGGGATTTAATGATCTGAGAATAGGCCGATGTCATGTGCACATGGATGATTATTTTAATTGTTTTAAATGATTATTGTTTGGTATAGTGTGTAACTTATAAATAAGTGTCATAGGGTAATCAGGTGGGATAAACTAGATTGTTTTGGGTTATTAAGAGAACCTGGTAATATGCAAAGTTCATTGGGTCAGGAACTGTTGCAGTGGGCTGCACATGTAACAGGCCGTAAGTCTTGGGCTGATTAATTGGAGTTGGTGACATGAAACTTTAATGGGCTTCACACAATAACTGGGCCGAATGTCTTGACAGACCCATACATGTTAGTTGGGTCTTCATATGTAAAATGGACTGTTACATTTGTTTGGACTAAATTAATTGTGATTGGGCTGCATATTCAGTTGGACCGTAAAACAGTGTAACGGGCCTGCTTGGTCGTTGGGTCGCGCGTATTACGGTTTGTTGGGCTGGACTTGTAACGTGCGGAATCAAGATGTTAAACTACTTGTATAACAATATGGTATTTGCACATAAGAACTTGTGAGTTAATATGATGTGTAGTGTCATGGATAATTATGTGGTATGTTATAAGTGTATATTCGCGGAAAGGATAATCAAAATCACTTGACATAGATTATGGTGTAGACGTGATTTTATTTGTTGGCATATGTGCAAAGACGTGTAAACAACTGTGTAAACCGAACTGATTATTTTGTGATAACTACATTAGGGACGGTTGATTGAGCTGGATTATATAACAAAACTTACCGAGCAAACCTAAGGTGAGTTCACTACATTCGAGCATGCGTCCCAGTGGTTGGGGACAGTCAGTGGGTATCCCATGGGGGGATAAGTCTTTGGGTAAAAACGGGTATATTGGTTAATATTCTCACCTATCATCTTTTGTAAGTCCCTCATCGGGTATTAGTTAGTAGCGCTACTTAGGTTTGGCACCCTCACCCCATGCCTGTAGAGGACGGAGGTGAACTAATGACCCAGTCTGGCCCAGTACTAGATAGGAGTACGTGGGAAGGGCAGTCGTGTATTTCAGGAGCCGTCATTGTTCGGAATTGAGATATTAACAATATTACTTGCATTGATTATTGAACTGTTTTACATACAACGGGTAACAAACGTTTTCTAAAACTGTGAACTCGCCAGCTTTGTCTGATACGTGTGTTACATGCTCGCAGGTCCTTAGGTACTGGGAACACAAGAACTTGCTGGCTGGAGGGCGAGAGTGGTCATGGTTACATTAATGAACTTAGTTATCAGACATTTATTTATTGTGGTTGTTTGAATAGTATTTACAGTATGATACATTAACGCTTCCGCTGAACCTATGGTTTTTGAACAACTTATGTTTGGGATTTCAGTATTCTTAAATGATGGAACTTTATTTCAAACTTGTGATTCAATGTAATTGGTGGCTCATTGCTAGTCGTCACACGCCTCACAGGGACACTCCCTAGGTGGTAATTTGGGGGTGTGACATGTATGATCTCTTTAAATAGACCACTTAAGGGATCTTTATAACTCAGAACCAAATAAGTGTTTTGACATAGCACTTTGGAATCCAAGGTTCTTACTATTTGCATAGAAGCCCCTTAAGGATTTAAGAAGGTGCTTTAAGTATCCTTCTTAGAATCTAACATATGAAAATACGAAAGATTCCACCAGGACTTAGATAACGAGCTTTGGAGTTACACATAAACACAAAATCACCAAATTGTGTATTCGTTATTTTAGTTACTAGCTCGATCGTTAATATGAATTAATGCATTTGAAGTACACCATAAATCCAATCACGAACTTCAATTAGTACTTAAAACATCCTCAAGAATCTAATTATGAAGATAGAAAGATCTTATAAGGATTTGCAATTTGTTTCGGTCGTGTTATAAAATTCGTATTAGGACACATAAAGAATCCTATTGAGGACTTACGATAGTACCTTTATCAGATCAAAGATTTGAAATGGTACTTCAAGTATCTGATTAAGAATTTGAAGATTGTACCTGTACTTTGTTTCTTAAAAGAAACTAGTACTTAGGATTTTTGGGAAGATCACAAATGATCATAGAATAAAGGAACCATACGAGTAGTTTGCTTTATTAGGAACAAAATACGTAGGTGTCAACATCGTAGGGATATGTCAACACACACCATCGAATCAGTTTTGGAAATAAAAGTGGAACAATCATTTTATTTATAATAACTGAATTGTCTCAAATGTCAAAAGAACAACAAAGGAAATACAAAAGTTTAATTGTTCACTGCTGCATTGTCATTCGCGTTTGCCTCGTTTATGTTGAATACTCGTCCGCGTGCCGGATTTGCATTAACAAGTCTTGGGCAATTGTTCCGGTAGTGAGTAAGATCACCACAGTTATAGCACGATCCAGGAGGAAACTGTGCTCGAATAACAACAGGATTTGCAGCATTCTGGTTATGGATAACATGGCGACCACTGCGAAGTTTTGTGAAGCCTTACGCTTCTTCGACTTCTTAGAGGACTCGGTCTGTTTATCCTTTAGTTTATCTTGTGCTGTCTTGTCAGATGGTCTCGGATCGCCTTTTCGGAATAGCTTACCCTTCCTGATTTGAGATTCAGTCAGGGTGGCAGATAGTTCAATGGCTTGTCTGACGGTAGTAGGGTTGCTACCAGTAACAATATCCTGAACTGGGTCAGGGAGACCATCGATGTATCTTTCAATCGCCTTATCCAAAGGCGTAACCATGGTAGGACATAACAGACTCAATTCCTCGTAACGATCAGTGTAGGCTCGATGTTCACCACTGTCTTGTTTGAGATCATCAAATTCCCGTTCCAAAGCCCTAAGCTCATGACGAGGACAGAATTCC
This sequence comes from Helianthus annuus, assembly GCF_002127325.2. Lineage (NCBI taxonomy): Eukaryota > Viridiplantae > Streptophyta > Magnoliopsida > Asterales > Asteraceae > Helianthus > Helianthus annuus. The sequence goes on from NC_035434.2 coordinate 17,710,590, forward strand.
TTCATCATTAGAGCCCGAAGCTCTTCCCAGGTTTGTGCCATTGCTACATCGGCACCTCGATCCCTCATTATACCATTCCACCATGTGAGTGCTCTTTTCTGGAATACACTCGACGCAAACTCAACTTTTCACTCGTTTGGGCACTGTACATGACGAAACGTGCTTTCGAGACTCTCGAACCACTGTAGGAGCCCAGTGGCCCCTTCAGACCCAGTAAATGTAAGTGGCTTAGCTGAGTTGAATGTCTTAAAAGTGCACTGAACATTGTTATTGTCATTGTTTGCCTGATTTATCTGGGTGATAAGGTTCGGGAGTACAGCAGCAAATTGCTGAGTGATTAAGGCTGCCAAAGCGGCATCCTGAGCTTGATCACGTCGAGGAGGCATATTCTAAAAGAGCAAAGAAACACGAGGGAAAAACAAGTGAGATGTCATTGGATATTCAAAATTGGATGTTAAGAATATCGACAAGGCATAAGGATTGTGACCATTTGTTTGTTACTTAAAACAAACAAATGACACTGTGACAAATCAAAGTAAATAGGTCAATATAATGTATCACTGAAGACATGCTCGCCTATAAGTGAACACTCACCCAAAGAGTTCCCAGGTAAGAGTGACTGGTCCGATACTGCGGATTTGTACGAACACTCTAGCCTTAGACAGAAAACTCAGGGTACAGGCATTCACCCTTCCAGTTTGCACGTGTTCACATTATTTAGACCCAAACTTTGACGAGATTTTAAAAACACCAAAGGCTTAAAAGCCTAAAAACAAATCATCTAAGGATAGATGACTTCTTGTGATGTTTTGAAAAATTTTGACTCGAGAGAATGAATTGTGTTTTGTTTTTGTTAATCACCTAAGGATAGGTGAAGTGTATTGTTTTGAGACTAAACACAAGGTAACTTGTGTTAGGGTCCTAGGAAAGTTATACTCTAGGTCAAAGCATTACTAATAACCTAATTCCCTATAATCATTGGCTCTGATACCAACTTTTCTGTCACACCCCGACCACGTAAAACAACAAATCGTGGCGGAAACGTCGGGGAGTGTTGTAACAGAATCATTGTTTCACAACCATGGATCAAATAGTTTTGTTATATTGAATTATTGAAGTCATTGTTTTGATACAATTTAGATAAATACAATTAATTGTTTCTCAGTTTTTAAGTCACTAAGGCACGAGTCCATCCTATGTTTAGCATGCATCATCAATCATCACATAGCAGTACCTGAAACATATATGAAAATAGACACGTTAGCATAAAAATGCCTGTGAGTAACATAGGTTTTTGTGTATTAGATTCATGGCTTTAGATAATACGAGAAAAGGTTTTATGTTTTCAAAATAGCCATGAATCTAATGTAAAAGTTTTGTTTCTGAAAACGTGTCATTTTGGAAAAACGGTTTATAATATAGACAAAAATATACTTTGGTTTTGAAAAGTTTGTATAAATATTATAACAAAATATACTTTAGTTTTGAAATAGTTAAATAGATAGTATATCAAAATATACTTTAGTAAATAAAATAATAGTTTTGGTAGTATATCTCAAATATACTTTGGTTTAAGGATAAAAATATTGATAGTATATCAAATTATACTTTGGTTTGAAAATAGCATATCAACTATGCTTTGGTTTAAAAATAGCATATCAACTATGCCTTGGTAGTATATTAAATTATACTTTAGTTTATGAAATAACAAAGTCGGCAGTATATCAAACTATACTTTGGTAAACAGTAGTATATTAAAACATATGTTGGATTTTGTACTTAGTATATTAAAATATACTTTGGTAGATCACATTTGAGAGCACATCAAACTGTACTTTTGTAGTATATCAACATATACAAAGAAAGTGTGATTTGGTATTCAATCAAGCCTTAGTGTATCAAACTACACTTTGGAGACTATAGAAATACCACGAAGGCAATTTCTATTTGGTTAAAATTTGGTTTCTGACATTCCATACAACAGGAATGGGGTGTCTAGTCCTATAGCGCTATATCATACTACCAATCGGCTGGGTGAATGTATAAAAATGGGTACAATCCAACAATTAGTTTTATAAGTTTTGGAAAATCAGTGTTTAAACCATGGGTAATCGTTTAATTTATCAAAAGTATATATACTAAGCATGTGTAATCATATAGTTTAAAATCAGGAAAATAACAGATAGGCATATATGTTTCACCCCAAAACAATTGAAAACAGTAAAAGAGGGGACTATGTACTCACTTGAGATTGCGAGTATCCTTGATTTAGTGTCCTAACAAAGCTTGGGAAATCAAGGAATCAAGTGGCACCTAGAATGGATCACTATGTTAAACAATCGGATCCTAAGTCGGGAGATAGGATAGAATGAAGTTCTATAAATCAAATGAGTAATGGAACTCATATGGTATGATTTAATAGTCCCAACATTCTGATTTGGAAGTCTACCTAACTGCTTTTGACCCGTTTCGACCCATTATGGTGGTATAAGCCACTATAATGCATCGTTTGCGTGAAACTATGTTCGGATTGTTAACTATGTGCTATGTCAAGTTACATGCCCAATTATCCCTAAACATGTTACTAATTCAGATTATATGTCAAAAATATGTTCACATAGTCAAAATACGAATTTATGCTTCAAAAGGGTATTTTGGTCATTTCCTATGGGCATACAAGCTAACTAGCATACGACTAACCAATCCTATGTGATCATAAGGTATAACCTCAGTGGTTATTCCCTATACAACCATGATCACTAACTAAGCTTGGTTGGATCCTAAAGATCGACCAAACGGGTCGGGTTCGAAAGGCTAAGCGGTTGTTTAGACCGCCTACCTTACGACCCTAAACAAGCACTAAACTAATAGTGTCGAGTTAAGCATGTCAAAACATGTTTAACCTACTGATTTGGTATCAAAACAAAGTGTTTTGATACCCTAAAGTAGTTCCATTGCAAAATGCGTGCTAAAACGCATTTTGACCGAAACTTTGACTCGACACTATACCTAGTTAACGTGGTAATCAGCGGGTATAATCACTAAGGATTATAACCAACGTGATTACAATCACGTTGCAAAGTTCAACCGAACTTTGCGTTAACCAAAGACAGGTCAAACTGAAAGTCAAACACTTGTTTGACTTTTTAAACTAGAAAAGCAATAAAAGAATGAAAGAAGGCTTACTAAAGTCCTTGCTATCTTTTCTACTAAGAAAACAAGCTTCCAATCAGATGAGAAAGCTCCCTAAAGCAGATGAGAGAAGAGAAGAGAGGAAATGAGCAAAGAAGGAAGGAGTTTGGATGGCTATTTATAGTTGTGGTGAGTTAATAGGATCATCACAAGTGTTTTAATTAGCCATTAGGCAATGAAATCTAGCCATACAAGTGTTAGGAACAGCTGGTATTACTTGGAGAGTCGTTTACTTGGAGCCCAAAACAAGAGAATTGCATAAAAGTCCCTGAATTATCAAACTGCAGCTGAAATTCAAGTTTCTGTTACTGGGCATGCTTTACGGACCGTAAGGTCCAGTGCATACGGTCCGTAAGGACCTGCAGACCAGCAAGTTTCACATTTTGATAGCTTTGGCCCCTGCACTTGTTCGAGTCCATTTTTGGCACTTTTGACATCCATTAAGCCATTTTCAAGGCTCTACAAGGTCAATAAAGTTTAAGGGACTCAAAACATGCTTGGAAAACTCCCGGATGTCGGCTCGTTTGGTCGTACGGTCGCGTTGTTCGGTTATTTACGATGAAACTCAAACGGATGTGAAAACGAACCAAATTAAGCGACGGATGGAATTTTTTGCATACCGATCACTAAAATAAAAATATTTTAGTGTGTACAAAAATTTTGGATGTCCAGATGTGGACAGAACGTAAGATATGCGAGAAAATGCAACTTACGCCGTTTTTGACACTTTTAGTCCTTGCAAGATCATATAAGCATGTTTTCGCACACCGAACCTATCAAAGCTTATTTCTAAGCCATGTTTAGGTTTATGTGGTATGTTTAACTTATGATCAAGTTCCGGACTGTACGTTACCTTACGAATCGGTAAAGTTTCGCAGTTTGACGCAAATAGTCCATGCGATCGAATAAACTTGTTTTTGCCATACCAAACCTTCCAAAACTTATTTCTAAGTTATGTAAAGGTCATTAAGGTATGTTAAGCCTATTTCACTATTCCGGAGTGTTTGTTGCATTAAACTGATTACGTTTACGCACCAGTGCGCGTATAACTTTCCAGAAAGCGATTTAAAGCTCGGAATTGAACAAGAATTGATATGTGCAAAGGATACACATATTTATACAAATCCCAAATATGAAACATAATATTTCATTGATTTGGAATTTGTTTGGTGTTCGAGGTGACACAGGTGTCACAGATCAGTAAGTAGTAAACTGATATTTATAGTTTAAAAATAAATATTTTAACTAATTTCAAGTTTACTTGGTGTTTGGTTAGTCATACGTGACTTCCGACGCCCTAAAACGATACCGAATCACTAAAATACACACTTTTCAATGAACACTAGTATGGGTAAATTTTGAGTGAACCTTATGTGTTAAATGTGTTATGTGATTTAAAAATGTGGACATGAAAATATGTTAAGTTTTAACATGATATTGGAAATTTAGACTATGCATGTATACTTGTGTGTTTTATGCGATAGGAACGGTAAAAATCGTGTTAAATGTGTAACTTGTTTGTCAAGCATTTGATACATATAAGATATTCTACGTATATTTGCCTTAAAAACGTCAAAATAGATAGGTTAACAAGATTACGTGTGTTTCAATAAAAATTTATGTGAACGTCTATGTATATATATTACGACGCGCAAATCGTAGATATATTGCGTATAGACGGGAGTGTTAATGGATTTACATAATAACGGTCACCAATAAAATCATTCAAATTGCAAGAATATTAAAAATATATATATATGGACTCATATATATATATATATATATATATATATTAACGTGGCAACATAATAAAAAACGATGATTTTTTGAGAAAATTTCAAAGTTTTGTGAAAATTCTAAGAAGCACAGAAACTTAGAATTTTTGTGATATATTGATTTATAAATCGTTCCTACATATAATAGGACGTGTACAAATCAAACTGTGGGATTGCGCTATTTAAAAATACGCACCCAAAGTTGAGTGTCACTAAACACCTCTTTTTACTGCTTTGTATATGTTTTGGGGGTAGAACACGCCAAAAAGGGTTTAATAATGTTTTTCGATTAAAACATACATTTTAATATAAAATATATATTTTTGTTGAAAATATATGGAGTTTGATAAATTATACGTTTCGAGATAAAACGTTTTTGATGAATATATGTTTGTTAGAAAACAATTGTATGGTTGAAACGAATTTGTTTGATCTCAAGAGAGTAAGTAACAGCATAGGCTTACATTTCGGTGGGGATTTCAGGGGATTCGTACAATATCATATATTAAATTTGTCATATTAGTAGGATATATATATATATATATATATATATATATATATATTGTACGTGAGACAGACATCATATATGGTCTCAATATGGACCCTGCGCCAATGATGTCGTTTAATCGATTAAGTATTGCACACGATTAATTGTTGGTAGATATATTAGGTTGACAACCCTGTCGTGACCGGTCGCCCCATGTCAAGTCAAGCGACGAATTTTAATTCTCGTTATTGTTTAGCATTGATTATCCCTGCATGGTAAATATATAGTTGGTATTGTCTAGCTAACACACAAGTCTAAACGTTGACGCTATGGATTTAATATATAAAACTTGGGAAAATGCCTTAATGTCGAGTTTTCAAAATTTGGGCGGATGACCCATGGATTTTATTAAGGAAGTAAATGGACTTTCTAAAAATTATATGGATGTTTTACAAAAAAGAAACACATAATTAGAAAGTTTTTCCTTAGGATCAAATTATTTAAATTTGAATATGTGAACTCACCTTCCTTTGTGTTGACACTTGATTTTAAACGTGTTCTATAGGTACTTGAGTTCGGTTTCGAGAATCATGACGTATCTTGTGTTTGTTGATGCATGTTTTGTCACTTAAAAATGTTGGACTAGCTTTTAATCTTTCTGGGACAAATGTAATAAGATCCGTGAGGATCAAAGACAACTTTATCATGTCATGCTTATGTCGTGTTTTGAGACGCTGAGTTGAAAATCTATGTTTTAAATAAGTAATATTGTCCAACAAAATAATGCATCAAACATCAAGATAGAAATGGGCACCGACTTCCGTCACCACTACGTTTTAAATTCCGCTGCGACGTTTTTGGGCTGTGACAGTTTCCGCTTGTGATATTTTTGGGGGTGTGACAGTAAATGCACCTAAGGTTGATAAATGCTAGATACTGCCAAAGAATGAATCTTCAGGGGCTTGTTCTCCAATTGTTGAAAGTCTATGTGATTAAAAAGCACAAATGCGGACTAGTTTGTCTATAAGGGTGTTCGCATTTGTATTTGAAAGTTGTCAGAAATTATGTTTCTTAGATAGCTTGTCCGGATTTGTTATTTTGGTTTTGTAAGAAATTATAAGTTCTTTGTTTTTGTCCGAATTTGTGGTTTTTGTAATGTCAGTACAATACTACTGACAAGTGAATTTGTATTGTATTGTCCGTATTTAGGTTATATACAGACTAAGGTTTGTCTTGTAAGGACTTAAGTGTCCGAACTTGTATGTGTATATACTCTCAGTGAATAGAAATGAATGAAAAAAATGCTTTTTCGAGAAAACTTCCTGTGCAAGAAGAGAGAGAAACAAACCCTAACTTTTTGTGTTCTTCACTGTGTGTGATTGTGATACATGAATAATCACAGATTGTTTGCTTCCCTCATCTTTTACACCTTCTGCACGAGCTCTATAGTGCGGATGAGACACGCGGTGGTTTCCGCACATCGCGTGTTTGTCGATCGATCTGTGTTTGGTGTGTTCGAGGTGCTTCTCGTTGTAGGAAGACGACCTTACACGCTGAACATGGAAAATTTTAGATAATGATGGTAAATGTAAACAAATAAAACGTTATACGTTGTATACAAGGAAATTCTTAGAGATTTGTGAATTATTTTTAGGTTTTTTTTTTTTTTGGTAAATTGTGTTTATAATTTAATTTTTCATTATTTAATGTAAAATGTAACATCTAAGTAACAATTTTCTACACAATTATGAATTATATATTTTTACATTGTTCTATCCGTGTATCACACGGGTATCTAACCTAGTGTGTGTCTCTCTCCCTCTGTATATATATATATATATATATATATATATAGTAGGTTATAACCCCGTGTATTACACGGGTTGAATAAATGAATTTTATATACCAAATAATAAAACATTATCTTTTTAAAAGCCTCCTTTATTGCACGGGTTGAAGAAATGTAATTTTATATATTAAATAATAAAATAAGTTATATCTAAGAACCATATGTATTGTACGGGTTGAATAAATGTAATATTATGGACCAAGTAATAAAAAAAATTATATCTTTAAAACCATTGTATTACACGGGTTGAATAAATGTAATATTGTTTACCAAATAATAAAAAAAAGTTATATTTTTAAAAACCCCCGTGTATTACATGGGTTGAATAAATATGATTTTATATACCAAATAATAAAAAAATATTAAAAAAAAACTAATGGATTTTTTTATATTTAAAGTAGGATAAGATTGAATATTAATCTGAACTAACGGATATTTTTTATATTTAATGTAGGATAAGATTGAATAATAATCTTTATTTATTTAGTTAATATAAGATTGAAAAATCATATGATTGAATAGGTGGGAGGTTGTATGATGATAAATCGGTTAACCGTACTGAATGATAAAGATAATAGTGATTGTTGAACAAATTAATTAATCGAATTTGACAGAAACATTTGTGACGTTAGGTGGATTTTTTTTAATTATTTGAAAGTTAATATCAACTTTGGAATTCGTATGAATTCTTAATAGATTTGATTAAATATTATTGATAATAAAAATTTATATTAGATTAGATTTTAGATTTGATTAAATATTATTAATAATAAAAATTTGTATTAATTTAGAATTAATATTATTATTATTAGTAGTATTAATAATTTTAATCAATTAAATGAGAGAATGACAAGTGTCCCAAAACAGATTTCTTTTATTATATAGTAAGTGTATATATATATATATATATTATATTTTTGATTAATTTGTATAACGTTAAGAGTTATGACAATATGGACAACAAATATAGCTTATTTGAAAATGTATAAGTTTATCATTTGAGATTAAACCATGACGAAGTGTGAACAAAAAATAAAAATTTGTATTAGATTAGATTTTTGATTTGATTAAATATTATTAATAATAAAAATTTGTATTAATTTAGATTAAATATTATTATTATTAGTATTATTAATAATTTTAATCAATTAAATGAGAGAATGACAAGTGTCCCAAAACAGGTTTCTTTTATTATATAGTATAGATATACAAGAAAACAAAACTTAACCATGCGTAATGGATTCACACCCACCGCCACTGCCCCATAGGCATTAATGAGAAATTTTTTGTTTGTATTGTGATTTAAATCACATGTGAAATATTTTGAATGCAAGGATATGACCGTTACCGTCATGTAAACCCATTATTAACCATTTGATTTAAATCACTCGTGAAGAATTTTGAATGCCAAGGATATGACCGTTGGCAACGTTCATTTAAACCCATTATTTAACCATTTCTAATTTAAATCACATGTGAAGTATTTTGAATGCCAAGGATATGACCGTTGGCAACGTTCATTTAAACCCATTATTTAACCATTCCTAATTTAATTCACTGGTGAAGAATTTTGAATGCCAAGGATATGACCGTTCGCGATAGTCATTTCATTAAAAAATTCCTTTTCTTACCTATTTAATCATTCTACACACAACTTTTATACACATTCTATACTCTTATACAATTCTATATACAGTTTCTCCACAAAAAATGCAGGAAGATGTATCCCTATCGAAATCCATACAATCCCGTCCGATCACCCCGACAAGGCCAAACCCGTCAAAAGGCCACCACCTCACAAAACAGCCAAATGCCCCGCTAATTATCCAATTAGTTCGGATTTTTCGAAAATGAAAATATTAACATTTCGAATCAAAATCTTTTTAGCATAATACAAAACATGCCGATGTATGTTTTCGGTTTTCAACAAAAGGTCAATGGTTTTCAACCACAGGCTCACACGCAACAACCCACAAGTGTTCCCGGTTCGTGACCTGAGGTGGTGCTTGAGACCCCACCAGACAAGGCAGGAGCGTCCCAAACTCGGAAAAGGTCATACAAGAAAAAAAATCCCTATGACCCAAAGGTTAAGAAAACACATATGTCGTGGTCAACAAATGAAGAATATGCCTTGGCTCGTGCTTGGCTCCACGTATCCAAGAATCCTTTAGTTGGTAAATAATTTTTTATTATTTTTTTTTGTTTCCCGTCATTAAAATTATTTCTTAATACTTATATTTTTTTATTGTTTAAAAACAGCTGCACATTATCTTATGTTGAATGAGGATTTAAATGTGTTAGATCCCGTTTTGTATACTTGAGATTGCTTTGTATCACGCGTTTCTTGATATGGTTTTTGTTTATGTAAAAGGGAAATTATTGAGGAGCAGTTCAAGTACTCAAAGATCCCACATGTATCAAGGGCTTTGGATGATGAAGAAACTGTAACTGGTAACCAAGATTGGGCGGTTAAAATGAGGGTTGATATTTTCTACTGTGCTAAACTTGGTTGCTCTTCATCCTATAAAAAACAAATGCCTTATAATGCCGTTATTTATAATGCATTTAGACAGAACAAGATTAATGTGGCAGGTAGATGGTGTGGGAAAGTATGGACGTCTAATCGAGTTCATCCTTCAGTAGTAGTAGTAACTGATGATGCTGATGACCATGACTATGATGATGATAATAATGACAACCAACAAGAAGATCATCAAATAGTTCATGTCTTTCCTAAGATGAATGTGAATCAAGAAAAACATTTGGTGGTTAGAAAAAGCACAAGGAAGAGAAAGAGGACCTTCAAGGCTATGTTCATTGAAGTAGAAGCGTCACCACCACCATTGTCGCCGGTAGATTCTGAAAATGACGGTGATTATCATCCTTCTAAATACTCAAAAAGAAGGATCAGCAGCATGCCTGCTAGAAATTTTGTAGTCAGGACTAAATCAAATCCAAAAATGAATCATAATCAAGCAAAGAAAGGCAAGAAAGTGTGTGTTGTTTCAACAAGTGATGAGGAGGAAGGAGCATTCAGTTGCGAAATAGAGAGCTGCAACATGAGCTTTGACTGTATCCAAGTTCTAAAAACTCAGGAACGAGATATCTGTCTCGTAGCAGGATGTGAGAAGCAATTCCTTTCATATTATGATGCTCCTTCCTCCTCGTCAGTTGTTGCAACAACACACACTTTCTTGCCTTTCTTTGCTTGATTCTGATTCATTTTTCGCTTTGATTCAGTCTTGACTTCAAGTTTTCTAGCAGGCTTGCTCCTTATCCTTCTTTCTGAGGATTCAGAGGGATGGTAATTACTGTCATCTTCAGAATCTGCAAGCGACAATGGTGGTGGTGACACCTCTACTTCCATGAACATAGCCTTGAAGGTCCTCTTTCTCTTCCTTGTGCTTGTTCTAACCACCAAATGTTTTTCTTGACTCACATTCATCTTATGAAAGACATGAACGGTTTGGTGATCTTCTTGTTGGTTGTCATTATTATCATCATCATAATCATGGTCAACTGCATCATCATGATCTTCAGCATCATCAGTTACTACTACTACCAAATGATGAACTCGGTTAGACATCCATACTTTCCCACACCATCTACCTGCCACATTAATCTTGTTCTGTCTAAATGCATTATAAATAACTGCATTATAAGGCATTTGTTTTTTATAGGATGAAGAGCAACCAAATTTAGCATTGTAGAAAGTATCAATCCTCCATTTAACCGCCCAATCTTGGTAAACGTTTGTAGTTTCTTCATCATCCAAAGCCCATTGTATCATGGTCTTATCTTTGTTCTGTAATACGTTTATATGCAACATCAATCCATTTAACATCCGAACTTCCCAATTCTTTTCCCATAAATCTTGCTACATCATTTTTCTCTGGATAATCTGCAAATAGTATACATTTACTTCACAATTTAGATTTTGTTGATGCAGATTTTGTGTCCGATGCTTGTCGAATAGTTTAGATTTTATTTTCCGTTGAATATGTAACAATTAGTGAAACGGTTAAACGAATGTGTTTTGACCCGCTCGTTTGAAGTGGTCAAACGCGAGGGTAATGTGTTTGACCGTGTGCGTGTGCAAGTTGTTGGATCTGAGTTTCTTTTTGATTGTATTTTGTGTTTGAAGTTAAGATGAAAATGGATGAGTTATGCAGCGGAATTAAAATGAAAACAAACTTTGCATACAATCAAATGAGAGTAATACTTTAATCAAACATCTTTTACACAATGAACCGAATGATTGAATTTAATTTCAACAACGATTACAAAGATAGATGTATGAATGCAAACTCCCCCCAGCCCGAGCTCAGTAGTTTGTTCGTGCAAAGAAGACGAATGATGCAAAGAGCTAATAGAACAGTACAAAGTACTGAACTATTTATAGGCACTTGCATACTACTGAGCATCTTTGCTGACGTCACCATGAAAGTGACATCTAACCTCCTAACAAACTCTAACCTCTGATCTATACAGAAACTGCTTGTGTTAACTACTGCTAATACATTCTATTACAAAACAGACTTTAGAACAGCTGCTGCAACCTTATACTGCTGTGAACCCAGCATCACTTGTCCGGATCAGAAGTGCTTGACTCAAGGCAGTAGATTGAATCAGCAGGACTTTAGTCTTCCATCAGATCTTTAGTTGAGCAGCAGTTATGAGTCAGCAGTTTGGTAAGATCAGCAGATAGGAGGTCATCAGTAGTTGTAACCACTTTCAAGGGGAGAGATTTGTATATTAGCATCTACTTATTTAGAATCCACTGTTCTGGTCCAGTTTTGGTTTTAATTATCTGTTCCTCTGATATGGGTTCAATCCCAACAATCTCCCCCTGGAACAAATAATGCCAAAACCCTTCATTATTTGTGGATTTTTTATTGCCTCATTAACAGCTCCCTTATCTGACCTTTAAATTGTAATTCAAAGTCAAGGGCATCTGTATCTTCATCATCCTTGCTAAGTGGAAGATCAAGGAGATCCTGCAAATCTTCAAGACTCAGGCCAAGAGCTTGTTCCCTTGATATTTTCTCCACTTCTCCACCAGACCTGAGCAAAGTCAATACGCAGGTCTGTTTGTCAGTTGCCCACTTTTGTATTTTTGAGCCTGGTGGGTTTCTTGGGAGATGTTTATTTGCAGAAGTATTTGGTGAGGCTGGCCTGTTCATCGCTGGCTGAGCAGTGGTAGCAGAGTTTTCCTGTTCAAGTTCTTCTTTTAACGTATTTAACAAGCCTTCTTTTAAAAGAGCATTTCCAGCAAGAATTTCTTGAACAGTTTCAGCTCCTAACTGGCTTTGTGTCCTTCTTTTGTAGATGGCATTACCAGCTGGGGCAGTGGCTCTCCTGATTTGCAGCTTTGATGGTCCTTTTGAAACCGCTGCTTCAAGGTAGTCAGGTTTCTCAGGAATTTTTGGATCTTTCTTCCTTAATTCCTCCAACCTTTTGTAGGTTGACCTTACCAAATCTTCTTTCCATCTAGCAACTTGTCTTTTGATGCCAAATTCAGCAACAACCAATTCTTCTTTCATTCTTTTTAGTTCCAACTGCTTTTCCGGTACATTCTTTTTGAACTTTGCCCAATCAGGAGGAGTGTGAGTGACTTTCCTTTTTATCATTACTTGAATTCTGACTGCTTCAGCTTCAAGCTCTGGAACAGTCCACTCTTTGTACATGTGTCTCTCTCCTTTGTATTTCTTGTAAAACGTAATGCTTTCAATGTAGTCTTTCTTCAGAGTTTCAGCTGCTCTTTCTGAAATTTGTTGACTGACATTTTTAGCAAAACGTTCTAGAGAACTGACTTGTGTGAGCAGATATTGGTAGTATCTTGATACTTCTTTGTCAGATTTCCCTTGTGTGTTTCTTTTCGAGATATCATCTGCTTGCTTGGCCTTTATCTTCAAATATTCTTCAATGTTTTTGGGCCAGGGATATCCTTTGATTGAAGGCAAACTCCTTTTGGCAGGGTCATCCTCAGTATAGAAGGATTTTATCTCTTCTCTGACAGCTTCTAGTTCAAGAGGGAATTGAACACCTGCAGGAGGTAAGGGTTTGAGCATTGGAACAGAAGAAAGTGGAACTGGTTTTGGTATATTGACAAGAGCTAAAGGTTTTGAAGATGTTTGGGATGGTGTAGTGACATCATCTTTAGGAATTAGCCTTCTCCTCTTTATTTGAGGAGGGACTGATGATGTTTTGGATGGAAAGGTGGTTGTAGTGGCAGTGGTTTGTGATAGATTAACAGTTGTTGAAACAACTGGTGTTCCAACCACTGTTGTCTTTACAGCAGAAGTTATAACAACTGCTGTCTTCTGCCTTTTGACAGGAGGTGATTGTGATTTTGGTGGTGATGGAGGTAAAGCATTGGATGTAGTGTGTGTTGAAGTGGTGTGTTGTAACACCCCTAAAATATAAATCTTTATATCATAAAAATTCAAAGAAATGATAAACAAGAATTTACCAACTAGGAACTTAACCTAGTTAAGTTCAAGTCTTGAAATAATACATACTATGGTTAAAAATAACTAAGACTTAGAGAGGATCATAGTTAAAGGGCTAAACTTGACAAAAGCCAAAAGTTAATTACTAGTTGTGACCAAAAACAAACCAAACACACCAAAATTGGTGTGTCTGGTCGATCAAGAGAGGAGGGGTGACAGGGGTTCTCCAAAACCCTAAGTTTCACACCAAAATCCCTTCAATTGAAGCCCCAAATCTGTTCCAAATCGAGCTCTAATCACATATTAGTAAACACCTCGTTGTAAGGATCAAAAGGTATGTGAAATTCAGTAATTTTGTTACATCACAAATTCTAGGTTAATTGTGAAACATGAGAAATTCAGCTTGATTGTTGATGCATGGCTGAAATTAGAAGGAGTATGAGGATTAGGATCAAACCCTAGATGATTTCTTGACATAACCTTGTATGATAATTTTAGGGTACATAATCACCATTGTAGGTGATTAGAGAACTTTAAGAAGCTTGTTTAATGCTGAAATTATAACTCTTGTTTTGCATAATCTGAAAATTAGGAAATAAGTTCTGAAAAGATGATGTCAAGATGCATGCAAAAATTACTATTATAGTGAAATTAGATGTTGAATCGCAAGTCACGAACTTGTTTTTGAATATAGAAAAATCTGACCCACTAGGTGTTTGTTGAAATGCCTAAGTGAGGATTAAATGTGAAATTTGGATAAAAACGCAGATTTGATAATGGTTCATAATTGATGTGAAAATGGTCATGAAAATGATTCTAAACATGTTAAAAACTGAATTTTCTAGGCAAAGAGCCCGGTTCCTCTAGCGGGCAAGCCGGAGGGGATTCACGAGGAAAAGGCGCGCTCTAAAGGTATGAAATTTTATCGTTTCATTACATTATACATATTATTAGCCTTATGCGTTGCTTAAAAGGAAAGAAAGCATGAGGACCAAGAATTTCCATTATGTCATGAATTTGGCTATTGCCTTAAACAAGTTATAAACATGAAATTGAGCATCCGTAAGGTGTTTAATCTCAGTACCTAAACGGGTCAAACAAGTTTTGGTAATAAACACGAAGCATGACTTTATTATATTGTGCGAATATTACATGAGGTGTAGGCCGTGTAGCGAACACCATAGACAAATTTAGAAGCCTTGTTCTTATTATAGGAGTTAAGGTTTGAATTGGATGCAAGATAATAGGTCAAACAATTAACTAGAAGTCTTGTAATTTAGCGTGTAAGATAGTTCCCGTAAACAAGCTCGATTAAGAAATAGTTGAGTAATGTTATAAACAAAACACAAGTATGAAATATTAGCCCAGCCGTTTAGCGAATTATGCGAAATTATGCTGTTTCGACTCATAATGAATCAGCAAGAAAACTGCGTTTTAAACAAGGGAGTTATGTGCAGGGTCTACCGTAAATTACGGTAGTACCATAATTTACGGTGGCCTGCAATTCTTTTACGGTGGATTCCTACTGAGTTACGGTAGGCCCCAAATGTCCAGAAGCCACCGTAATTTACGGTCCACCGTAATTTACGGTGACACCGTAAATTACGGTGGAGCCCTGTTTGATAAAAATTGTTTTGATCATTTTCTCGAACCAGTGTTCGGACCTGATTCGAACACGTAAATTTCCAAGAGTGATAGTGCTAATGCTTGTTTAAAATGTTAGTTCTCAGGTACCCAAGTAAAGGATGAAGATCAAGCAAGCGAGTCGAACCGAACACACATTTTTAGAACGCTTCCGCATCCAAACTTTTGTTTTAAAAACTATGTAAACTAATGGTAGTTACCGTCTTGAATGTGGTTTGTAACAACAATACATGTATGTTGTGTTAGTTTTGGGGTTTAAACGATGAAAGTTTTTGTTAAGTCGTCATTTTGGCGTTAAATGCATGGTTTTTAGGTTGTTAAATCTGGTAATATAAACTGGGTCTTACAAGTTGGTATCAGAGCTTAAGGTTGCCAATAAGTGTTCGGTTCAAGCTTGATCAACATCCGGTAAGAGTAATTGCTTAAGTAAAATTTAAGGAGTATAGAAATAATTCACGAACAAATATGCATGGAAAAGAGTGTGTAAACACACTCAAACACAAGAAAAGCATGAAACAAGAATAATAGAATCAAGAGTGTGTAAGCACACTTAAACACAAGAAAGGCATGAAACAAGAATGATTGAGTCAAGTTACGAACTTGATCAAATCAAAACAAGTAAAACATGTATTACAAATGAAATGTTTAACAATGTATGTAAACATTTCAGTATCAAAATGGCAAGCGGAGGTGATGGTGATGCGGTGCCAAGAGTCACCGAACAAATGAGAATAGTGATTGCCGAAGAGGTTGGAAAGGCGATCGAAAACAGTTTGTCGAACTTCATTGATAAAATCCAAAATACGGTTTTATCAGTGGTAGAAGAGAGAATCAAGAAGCTAGAAGATAATTCAAATCTAGCAAAGGAAAAATCTGGGGAACGAAAACCTTGTTCATACAAGGAATTCATAGCTTGTAAACCACCTATATATAATGGGGAGGTTGATCCAATCGTGTGTCAGCGATGGATAGGCGATATCGAGGGAGTATTCGAGAGAACCCATTGCGATGAGACTGACTACGTAGCTTATGGTACGGGTCAGTTAAGAGGTCAAGCGAAGGACTGGTGGGATAATAAAAAGAAGGAGATTGGAAACGAAGCGGCCAAGGCCATGACGTGGGAGGAGTTTAAGATGCCGTTTCTTAAACACCATAGCCCCAAAGCGGTTATAAACAAGATCAAGGAAGAGTTCATGCAACTCAGACACAAGGGTGAATCCATAGACAAGATCACGGGGATGTTTATGGACAAAATGAAGTTCTGTGACGATCTGATAACGAACGAAGAGCAAAAAGTTTATTACTACCATAACATGCTGAGCGCAGAATATAGGGAGTTCATAACCCCTTCAAAGTATGAGACCCTTACCGAGATTGTCAATGCTGCTCGGGAAAGGGAGATTGAGTTGAAAAAGAGTATAGAGCGGGGTGAGCGAAGGGCACAGGATATAAATCCAAGCCCTACCAAGAAAGCAAGAACGAATGAAACGACGAAGAAATCAGATGCAAAGGGCGGTACACCAAGTTGCAAAATCTGCGGCAAGAATCATAAGGGTGAATGTCGCTTCAAAGATAAGCCTTGTCCTATATGTCGAAAAACGGGACATATGGCTATATCATGCCCGGAAAAAGTGACCGTTTGTTACAACTGTTACCGAACGGGTCACAAAAGATCGGAGTGCCCAGAATTGGCAGGAAAGAAAGAAGGGCAAGACTCAAAAGGTGAAGCCACAAAAGCCAAAGCAAGATCTTTTCAATTGACCGCTGCTGAAGCAAAGGTCGAACCTGACGTGGTCTCAGGTACATTCACTATAAATTCAATTCCCGCACGTGTGTTATTTGATACTGGTGCGAATAAATCCTTTGTTTCGTATAGGTTTATTCGACACCCTTCATTTGTTCTAACAAAATTACCTATGCCTTTAGAGGTAGAGATAGGTAATAATAAAAGCTTTATTGTCTGTGATGTATGTGAAAACTGCACGATGAATATTGATGACGAGGAATACACAATAGACTTGATCCCGATGTCGATGGGAGAATTTCAAGTGGTAGTGGGAATGGATTGGCTATCCCGTTACCATGCAAAGGTGGTTTGTTTCCGAAAGGAAATAAAGCTAACGTCTCCTAGCGGAAAACAAGTTACGATATATGGAGAAAAAGGAGGTAACCCAGTGATGTGCACAATGCTAGAAGCTCATAAGCTCATGAAACATGGATGCAAGGCCTTTATGGTATATGCAAGCGAAACGGAAAAAGAACTCCTCAAAATTGGGGATGTACCAATCGTGCGAGATTATGAAGACGTGTTCCCAGAAGAACTACCGGGGATACCGCCAGAACGGGAGGTAGAGTTCGGAATCGAATTGATTCCGGGCGCAAAACCCGTGGCCAAGGCGCTATACCGGCTTGCACCGTCGGAGTTAAAAGAATTGATGTCTCAAATTCAGGAATTTCTTGACAAGGGGTTTATCCGACCGAGTGTGTCTCCGTGGGGCGCACCAGTCTTATTCGTGAGGAAGAAGGATGGCAGTATGCGCATGCGTATCGATTACCGAGAGTTAAACAAACTCACGGTGAAGAATCGATACCCGCTCCCAAGAATTGATGATTTATTTGACCAACTACAAGGAGCAAGTTGGTTTTCCAAAATTGATCTCCGATCCGGTTATCACCAATTGAAAGTCAAGGAGGAGGACGTACCCAAGACGGCTTTCCGTACGAGGTACGGGCATTATGAATTCCTCGTAATGCCTTTCGGATTGACCAATGCGCCCGCGGCTTTCATGGACCTCATGAACCGGGTTTGCAAACCCATGCTAGATAAGTCGGTAATTGTATTTATCGACGACATTTTGATATATTCAAAGAGCGAGGCCGAGCACGTGTGTCATTTGCGGGAAATATTAGACACCCTCAGACGAGAGAAGTTGTATGCAAAATTCACGAAGTGTGCCTTCTGGCTACGGGAGGTACAGTTTCTTGGGCATCTTATTAGTGCTGATGGAGTACTAGTAGACCCGTCCAAGATAGAAGCTGTGTCGAAATGGAGCCCTCCAAGAAATCCCTCGGAAATCCGAAGCTTTTTAGGGCTTGCGGGATATTATCGGAGATTCATACAGGATTTCTCCAAAATTGCCTTACCATTGACCAAATTAACTCGTAAGGAGGAAAAGTTCGTGTGGGGCATTAAGCAAGAAGAAGCTTTCCAAACACTCAAGGAAAAATTGACCCACGCTCCGGTACTGACATTACCGGAAGGGACCGAAGACATGGTGGTTTACTCGGACGCTTCTCAATTGGGGCTTGGATGCGTGTTAATGCAACGAGGCAAGGTCATCGCCTACGCCTCAAGGCAATTGAAGATTCATGAAATTAAATATCCGGTTCACGACTTAGAATTGGCAGCGGTGGTGTTTGCCTTAAAGATATGGAGACATTACTTGTACGGAGTAAAGTTTACAATCTTTACCGACCATAAAAGCTTGAAATATTTCTTCGACCAGAAGGAATTAAACATGCGGCAAAGGCGGTGGTTAGAAACCGTCAAGGACTTTGATTGCGAAATACATTACCACCCCGGTAAGGCCAATGTAGTCGTCGATGCGCTGAGTCGCAAAACAGATTATACCCCGATACGGGTACGATCAATGCAATTGGTTGTGACTTCAAGTTTACTAGAACGAATTCGAGAAGCACAGAATGAAGCTTTAAAGGCGGAAAACTGGAAAAATGAAAGAATTATCGGCCAAGTTAAGGACCTTGAGGTGGGCAGTCACCGCCTAAAGACTCGTTTTAATAGAATCTGAGTTCCTAACACATGTGGGGTTAAGAAGCTTCTACTTGATGAAGCTCATAAATCCCGTTATTCCATTCACCCGGGAGCGACCAAAATGTATCATGACTTGAAGCAAAACTATTGGTGGCCCGGAATGAAGCGGGACACGGTGAAATACGTGGAAAAGTGTTTGACGTGCCTTCAAGTCAAGGTGGAACACCAAAAGCCATATGGTAAACTTCAACCGTTAGAAATCCCGGTTTGGAAATGGGAGCAAATTACGATGGACCTATTGACCAAACTGCCTAAAACAAGTCGTGGTTTTGATACTATTTGGGTAGTCGTGGATAGGTTAACTAAAAGCGCTCATTTTATTCCGATTCGTGAGACTTATACATCTGAGAAAATGTCGGAGGTTTATACCAATGAAATCATAGCAAGACATGGGGTACCGATATCTATTGTGTCGGACAGAGATACTCGGTTTACTTCGAAATTCTGGCGCGAATTCCAAGAACAGATGGGAACTAAATTGTTCCTTAGCACTGCTTACCATCCACAAACGGATGGGCAGAGCGAAAGAACAATACAAACGTTGGGAGATATGCTACGGGCTTGCATTATTGACTTTGGAGGTAGTTGGGATGTCCATCTACCCTTGGTCGAATTTGCATATAACAATAGCTATCACGCGAGTATTAAAATGGCCCCGTATGAGCTATTATATGGCAGAAAATGTCGGACCCCGGTATGTTGGGGAGAAGTAGGTCCGCAGGGGCTAGCACCTGCCGATGTAATCCGAACTACAAATGCAAAAATCGACATAGTTCGGGCACACTTGAAAGCGGCTCAAGACCGACAGAAGGCATATGTGGATAAAAGGAATAGGCCAATTGAATTTCAGGTTGGCGATATGGTCATGCTAAAAGTCTCCCCATGGAAGGGTATTATTAGATTCAGAAAAAGGGGGAAGTTAAGCCCATGATTTATTGGGCCATTTAGAATCGTTGAACGGGTTGGTAAAGTAGCTTATCGACTTGAATTACCCGAAGAGTTGAGTGGAATTCATAGCACGTTCCACGTATCACATCTTCGAAAATGTTTGGCCGACGAAACTGCTCATATCCATATCCACTACGACGATATTGAAGTGGATAACAGCCTCAACTATGTGGTAAAACCGATTGCGATTTTAGATCGTAAGGAGAAAAGTTTGAGGAACAAGGTGATAGCCCAAGTCAAGGTCAAATGGGAGCACAGAAAAGGGTCAGACACTACTTGGGAATCCGAAGAGGAGATGCGACGTCTACACCCGACATTATTTGGTATGTAATTCGGTTTCGGGGACGAAACCCTTTTAAGGGGGGTGGACTTGTAACACCCCTAAAATATAAATCTTTATATCATAAAAATTCAAAGAAATGATAAACAAGAATTTACCAACTAGGAACTTAACCTAGTTAAGTTCAAGTCTTGAAATAATACATACTATGGTTAAAAATAACTAAGACTTAGAGAGGATCATAGTTAAAGGGCTAAACATGACAAAAGCCAAAAGTTAATTACTAGTTGTGACCAAAAACAAACCAAACACACCAAAATTGGTGTGCCTGGTCGATCAAGAGAGGAGGGGCGACAGGGGTTCTCCAAAACCCTAAGTTTCACACCAAAATCCCTTCAATTGAAGCCCCAAATCTGTTCCAAATCGAGCTCTAATCACATATTAGTAAACACCTCGTTGTAAGGATCAAAAGGTATGTGAAATTCAGTAATTTTGTTACATCACAAATTCTAGGTTAATTGTGAAACATGAGAAATTCAGCTTGATTGTTGATGCATGGCTGAAATTAGAAGGAGTATGAGGATTAGGATCAAACCCTAGATGATTTCTTGACATAACCTTGTATGATAATTTTAGGGTACATAATCACCATTGTAGGTGATTAGAGAACTTTAAGAAGCTTGTTTAATGCTGAAATTATAACTCTTGTTTTGCATAATCTGAAAATTAGGAAATAAGTTCTGAAAAGATGATGTCAAGATGCATGCAAAAATTACTATTATAGTGAAATTAGATGTTGAATCGCAAGTCACGAACTTGTTTTTGAATGTAGAAAAATCTGACCCACTAGGTGTTTGTTGAAATGCCTAAGTGAGGATTAAATGTGAAATTTGGATAAAAACGCAGATTTGATAATGGTTCATAATTGATGTGAAAATGGTCATGAAAATGATTCTAAACATGTTAAAAACTGAATTTTCTAGGCAAAGAGTCCGGTTCCTCTAGCGGGCAAGCCGGAGGGGATTCACGAGGAAAAGGCGCGCTCTAAAGGTATGAAATTTTATCGTTTCATTACATTATACATATTATTAGCCTTATGCGTTGCTTAAAAGGAAAGAAAGCATGAGGACCAAGAATTTCCATTATGTCATGAATTTGGCTATTGCCTTAAACAAGTTATAAACATGAAATTGAGCATCCGTAAGGTGTTTAATCTCAGCACCTAAACGGGTCAAACAAGTTTTGGTAATAAACACGAAGCATGACTTTATTATATTGTGCGAATATTACATGAGGTGTAGGCCGTGTAGCGAACACCATAGACAAATTTAGAAGCCTTGTTCTTATTATAGGAGTTAAGGTTTGAATTGGATGCAAGATAATAGGTCAAACAATTAACTAGAAGTCTTGTAATTTAGCGTGTAAGATAGTTCCCGTAAACAAGCTCGATTAAGAAATAGTTGAGTAATGTTATAAACAAAACACAAGTATGAAATATTAGCCCAGCCGTTTAGCGAATTATGCGAAATTATGCTGTTTCGACTCATAATGAATCAGCAAGAAAACTGCGTTTTAAACAAGGGAGTTATGTGCAGGGTCTACCGTAAATTACGGTAGTACCGTAATTTACGATGGCCTGCAATTCTTTTACGGTGGATTCCTACTGAGTTACGGTAGGCCCCAAATGTCTAGAAGCCACCGTAATTTACGGTCCACCGTAATTTACGGTCCACCGTAATTTACGGTGACACCGTAAATTACGGTGGAGCCCTGTTTGATAAAAATTGTTTTGATCATTTTCTCGAACCAGTGTTCGGACCTGATTCGAACACGTAAATTTCCAAGAGTGATAGTGCTAATGCTTGTTTAAAATGTTAGTTCTCAGGTACCCAAGTAAAGGATGGAGATCAAGCAAGCGAGTCGAACCGAACACACATTTTTAGAACGCTTCCGCATCCAAACTTTTGTTTTAAAAACTATGTAAACTAATGGTAGTTACCGTCTTGAATGTGGTTTGTAACAACAATACATGTATGTTGTGTTAGTTTTGGGGTTTAAACGATGAAAGTTTTTGTTAAGTCGTCATTTTGGCGTTAAATGCATGGTTTTTAGGTTGTTAAATCTGGTAATATAAACTGGGTCTTACATGTGTGTTGAAGTGGGAACAGATGTTGAAACTACTGAAGTACCAACAGCAGCTGATACAACAGGAGTTACAACAACTATTTTAGGTGGTGGTTTTTGAGCAGACTTTGAACGTCTGACCGGAATGGATTTGGGTAGCCTTTCTTTTCTAGTAGGCTTCTTCTTTTCATCAATGAGATTTTCATCATCTCTTGACCCTGAAGTACCCTGATCCGGATAATTTACCATGACTTTCTTTTTGGCCTCTCTATCCCTTTTTACACATGCAAGTGCTTCTGCAAGTGCATTTGTGGTCATATCAATTTTCTTACTCCCATCGGGCAAAGGAATCTGTTTGGTCATATTGGAATTTTCTGGTTCGAGGTAGAGACCATCTGTTATTCCTTTCCTTCTCCATTCCTGAATTTTCTCCCCCTTTTTGGCATTATCTTCGGGGAGTTGATCAATGAAGAACGCTGGTGGAGGGGCAGTGCCAGTGGAGTGCAAGATCTGAGTTTTGAGAGCCTTTAGATCAGCCTGAGTGTCATTGTACCTAGACTCCATAGCATTTCTCAATTGTTGAACAAGTTTTTCATGTTGATGATCTGCTATTTGTGCTTGATGATGGAGAAAAGGTTGAAAGAGATTCAAGAGCTCATTTGTAGCAGGTGCCTGTTGGAGAGCAGGTGCTTGAGGTGGAACAGCAGTGGATTGTACCTTTTGTACTTGTAACAACTGTTGTAACATATCTTTGAGTTCTGCAACAGAGTTATCAAGTTTTTCAACACGAGCCGTCAATTTCTGGTACTTTAAACCATCACTCAATTTAATGGGATCTTCTGATTTCCCACTAACAGTGGTTTTATCAGTGGTAGAAGTCGGGAGTTTACTCCAAACCTTAACCACTGGTGCCCCTTTTTCTTGGTACTGGGGTCTTCTTCCTTCAACACTTGACAACCTTTTGATGTTGCCAGTAGGATAAATAAATCCACTGGTGGTTGGCAGAGGTGCTATAAAAGGAATTGCCTCCAAGGAAGTCTTATTGATGTAACCACTGTCCAACTGTAAACCTGTAGGTTCAACAGTTGTAGTGGCTGCTTCACTTGGATTACCACAAAGATTTACTTGTTACTCAATGGGTGTAACCTCCTTAGGTTGTGTTGGTGGGTTAGGAATGAATGATACAACAGGCTCAGTCATTTGTTGAGGTATATTCTCAATGACAGATGATTGAGAAGGACTGAGTAATGCCTGGTTCAAATCAATTGCATCCAACATTAGTTGTGTTTTTGGTGGAATTGAGGATGTGATGGTGGGTGTAGGAAGCGGATTTGCTCCGGGCATTGAGCTGTGGATGATGGAAACGAGTGTATCCAGAGCATCATGATGTGGTGGCCCTTTGTGTACAACCTGTTCTTTTTATGATGAAGCAGGAGGAGGTATGGTTATGGGTTGAGATATTTGTACCAACTGCTGTGAGGAAGTAGCAGCAGTGGTTTCTTGTGACATTTGTGTTGTCACAGGCATTAACTCTGGTATCTCATCTTCCAGAGTTGCCTTTTTGATTGGGTTGGGGGGTTTTTGATTTTTCCTTTTGTAAAGCTTTTTGGGTTTTGTAGGTGTGGGTTTCAAAATAGTTGGTCTGCTGCTTTGATCACCTAGAGCAGTAGGTTCAGCAGCAGATACCTGAGGAGCAGTGGTAGCTGCTAAATTCTGCTCAGGTATCCCTGCTTGTGTTTTGCAAGGTGTTAACATTCGTGAAAAAGTTTCAGATGTTAGGCAGTTTATTGCAGTTATTTCACCTTGGTTTATTAAAGCTAAATCATCCTTACTAAATTTCTTTTGAAAATAATAGCTTAAAAACCTTGGGAATAGTAAGAATGATTTGCTTTCAACATTATTAACCAAATCTTTAAAGATTTCCTGAGAATAATTATAATTTTCTTCTTGAAGAATTGCATATCCCAGATTTTGAATCTTTATAGGGATCTCATTAAAAGAAGTGGTTTTGTTTGAAACACATAAGAGGAGGGTATGAAATAGAAATCTTGGTGCAG
Organism: Helianthus annuus; assembly: GCF_002127325.2. Classification (NCBI taxonomy): domain Eukaryota; kingdom Viridiplantae; phylum Streptophyta; class Magnoliopsida; order Asterales; family Asteraceae; genus Helianthus; species Helianthus annuus. The sequence continues at coordinate 17,735,230 of NC_035434.2, forward strand.
GAGGAAAGTAACCTTTTTCTAAGGTTAGTTTCTTCATCATTGTGGCTTCATACCCTCTTTCAATGAAGTCAATGTGCAACTCGTTTTTAGTGAAGGAAGTTTTACATGCCTGGTCATCGAGTTGAAAGACTTCGGAGATGGATTGTGGTGTAATGTGGACAGCTTTACCTTTTATGGAAGATTGGATTGCAGTTGCAATGTCGCCTTGTTTTTCAAGGGTTGCATTCTTCCAAAATTCCCTTTGGGTTGCCAAGTAGATGGGTGCGTCGGCGGTGAGCAAAGTTTTGTAATTTGATTTTGCCATGATGGTGATAATGGAATCGAAAACATCTGTGGTTCCTGGTTTTGTGAGAAGACCCAGGAGATTGTGAGATTTTTTGAATGGAATTTCAGTGGTAGTTGCCTTTTGAGAGGCTGTTTTCGATGATTTTGATGAGGGTTTTGCAGAGAGCTTCGATTTTGTCATTTTTGAAACGAAACGATCGAAGAAATTCGTGAGAAATGAGAAGAAAAACTGCTTTGAGAAGAGAATTTTTAAGAATTCAATTCCACAGTAAAACCCTGTTTTGATGGTGAGTGGGGATGTTATAGGAAAGAGAATGAATGCTGACGTGGCAGCCGTTACAAAAGGTCTGACTGCTATGTACTGCCCACGTGACAACCACTAGTGAAAATGAAGGACAGTACTTTTGGTGAAAGCAGCTGATGAAAACAGTGGAAAGGAGGCAGTGGATGATTTTCACTATCAGTGGATAGCATATCAGTGGATAAGACACTGCTTTTGAACAACAGTGTTTATCAAGGAATGAGATAACAGAGATTGCCTTTCAGTAGTGGGCAGACTTTTGTGAAGTAGAGCAGACTTTTGAACAATCAGTGGTTATGGCGGACTTTTAAGGATTTTAATGAAATTTTCATTTTTAAGCTATTTTTAAGGATGGATTTTTGATTTTCTGAAAACATTTTGTTGCTTTTATTCACAGAAAAACAAGATGTTGCTTGTTATTCCATGTTTAGCATCCCAATCCTAGAGACCAAGCTTTCAAAAGTGGCTGTATCAAGTGCTTTTGTGAGCACATCTGCCAGCTGGTCTTTAGTTGGGACATGATGCAGAGAAATCAAACCTTTTTCATAGCAATCCCTCACAAAGTGATGTCTGATGTCGATGTGCTTTGTGGTAGAATGGGAAACTGGATTTTTGATGATATTTTCTGCTGCCTGGCTGTCCAACATGAGTGGTGTCTTTTAGGCAGTGATACCAAAATCCAGTAACTGATTTTGAAGCCACAGGAGTTGGGCTGTACAGCTTGCAGCAGCAATGTATTCAGCCTCAGCAGTGGATTTTCAAACTGCTGCTTGCTTTTTGCTTTGCCAAGAGACTAAGCAATCACCTAGAAACTGGCACCCTCCTGAAGTGGACTTCCTTGTGGTGTGACATACAGCAAAGTCACTGTCTGAAAAACCTGAAAGCTTGATATTCCCATTAGCTGGATACCAGATACCAAGTGTGGGAGCACCTTTTATGTATCTGAGAATCCTTTTTACAACAATGAGATTTGATTTTCTGGGAGCTGATTGACTTCTTGCATAGACACATGTTGCAAACATGATGTCTGGTCTAGATGCAGTTAGGTACAATAAAGACCCAATCATGCTTCTATACAGTGTTTGGTCAATCAGCTCATCCTTTTCATCAGACATGACCAGCTTATTTGTGGCCATGGGTGTGCTGCATGGTTTACAATCATTCATATCAAATTTGTTTAAAAGTTCTTTAGCATATTTGCTTTGATGAATGAAAGTTCCATTTTGCAATTGCTGTACTTGGAGACCAAGAAAGCATTGCAGCTCACCCATTGCACTCATTTCAAACTCAGCTGTCATGAGTTCTCTAAACTCTTCACACATTTTGGTACATGTGCTTCCAAAAATAATGTCATCCACATAAATTTGGACAATCATTAAATCTTTCCCTCTCCATTTAAGAAACAGTGTTTTATCAATGGTACCTCTTTTGAAACCATTTGAGAGTAGAAAGTTGGAAAGAGTTTCATACCAGTCTCTAGGTGCTTGTTTCAGGCCATACAAGGCTTTGTTTAGCCTGTAGACATGATCAGGACAAAATGGATCCTCAAAGCCTAGAGGTTGACATACATATACCTCTTCTTGCAATGTACCATAGAGGAAAGCACTTTTGATATCCATCTGAAACACCTTCATGTTGTGGTTGACAGCAAAGGCCAGGAACAGTCTGATAGCTTCCAATCTTGCAACAGGGGCAAATGTTTCATCATAATCAATCCCCTCTTCCTGTCTGTAGCCTTGAACCACAAGCCTAGCTTTGTTCTTGACAACAATGCCCCTTTCATCTGTTTTGTTCTTGAAGACCCACTTTGTGCCAATGGGACTAACCTCTTTTGGCAGTGGTACAAGCTCCCATACTTGTTGTCTCTTAAACTGTTGGAGCTCCTCTTGCATGGCTTCTACCCAGCTGTTGTCTTTTAGTGCCTCTTGGTACTTGACTGGCTGATGAAGTGATAGAAAACCAGCAAAAAGACAAATGTTTTGGGTTTGGCTTCTTGTGAGCACCCCTTTATTGATGTTGCCAATGATTTGATCAGGTGGATGAGATCTCAAGAAGATTAAATCTCCTTGGTATGGTATGATGGCATTTGTTGGTGAAGGCTGCAAATGTGTATCATCTGAGCTAACCTCTGCTGGTGACTTTGATGACCCAGCAGTGGCTTCAAAAGGTGGTGGAATGGGTGGTAATGAAGTGGACCACTGCTGACTTTTATCCACTGTTTGAGGACTTTTGTCAGCAGTGTTTGAGGATGTGGAAGCAGTGGGAAATTGGCTACTTTGGTCAACAACTGTTGATGTAGCAGTGGTTGAGCTTTCACAGATGTTTTGAACAACTGATGCTTTCCCTTTTGTGGCAGACCTTTGAGGCATGATGACTTCATACCCATAGTCTGGTGTTGTATCCTCTGATGAACCTGCACTGTTAGTCTTGACAACAGTATTTTCAAAAGTGAATTTTTCAAGATCAAACAGTTCAGCAGGATTTGCTGGGATTTTCATTGATGAAAGTTCATTGAACTTTTCATCCAAAGTCTCCTCCACTACCTTGGTCCGTGCATTGAACACTTTGTAGGCCTTGGCAGTGGTTGAGTATCCCAGAAAATAACCACAATCAATTTTGGCTGCAAATTTTGAAATGGAATCTTTTAAGTTCAAAATAAAGCATGGGCAGCCAAACACCTTGAAGTATGAGATCAGTGGTTTGATTTTATACAGAATTTCATAGGCAGTCTTTTTGTGCCTGGGGTTTATTAAAACTCTGTTCTGGACATAGCAAGCAGTGTTTACTGCCTCTACCCAGAAAGTTAATGGCAAGCCTGAATCTGCAAGCATGGTTCTGGCAGCCTCAATCAAAGTTCTGTTCTTTCTTTCAACAACCCCATTTTGCTCTGGTGTTCTAGGGATGCTGTACTGCCTTACAATCCCTTTCTTCACACAGAAGGCATCCAACTCCCTATTTTTAAATTCTGTGCCATTGTCACTCCTAAAGCTTTTGACTGGAAGGTCAAATTGCTTTTCAACCTGTGTCACAAAGTCTTGCAAAATGCCTGCAGTTTCATCTTTAGAGTGCAAAAAGAAAGTCTATGTAAACCTAGAAAAGTCATCAACTATAACCAAACAATATCTTTTCTTTTTAAGGCTCATGACTTGAACTGGGCCAAACAAATCCATGTGTAGCATTTGCAAACACTGGGTTGTTTTGGACTCTTCAATGGACTTGTAAGAACTTTTATGTTGTTTTCCTTTTAAACAGGAAATGCAATGTTCAGGACATGAAAACAATTTTTGTGGTAGGCCTCTCACCAAACCATTTTTTGAAATTTCTGTTATTGTCTTAAGATTTGTGTGCCCCAGTCTTTTGTGCCAAAGTTCTGTCTCTTTGTTAGAGGCAGCTGAGAACAGACAGGCATCAGCTCTGGGACACTCTTTTGACATGTCAACAACATAAACATTGCCACTCCTTTGAGCAACAAGTTTTGTTTGACCATTTTTGATTATTGCTTCAATCTTTTTGACCATTTCTGGTCCAACAATCCTACAACAATCTTTTGTGAAGAATGACCCAAACCCTTTGTCACTCATTTGAGATACATTCAGAAGGTTGAATTTTAGATTGTCTATTAGATTGACATTTTCAAATTTTACATTGCCAGATTGCATTGTTCCAGACCCCAGAACCTTTCCTTTACTATTATTTCCAAAGGATATATCACCCCCACCATGGATTTTAAAGTCTTTGAGGAGGGCTTTACATCCTGTCATGTGCCTGGAGCCTCCACTATCTACATACCAAAGACTATCAAAGCATGCAGAAGCTCCCTGCACATGAAGTAAAAGGATTAGTTCATTAAGGACTCCAAAGCCAGCAGGGCTTTGGATGGAGTCTCAACAGTGTCTGGCATGGATGCAGTGTGATGGACAGTGGTTAAGTCAGTGGTTTGGACAGTTTTAGTACTGTTCCTTTCCAACCACTGTTGAGGGTCTTGCCCAATCACCTGCTGGTAACCGAAAGGATGCCTATTCACTCTGGGTTTAGAGGGCTTTTTGTAGACCTCATAAACGTGTGGAATCCTTTGGTAAGACTGTTTTTCCTTGCCTTTTCTGAACTGATTGGCAGGGGGTGCATCAGTAACCTGAACATCTCTTTTAACAGATGTTTGGTTCAGCTGTTTTGTGACAGCTATTTGAACTGGCACAAACAGTGGTTGTTTCTTTGTGAATTTGACAGATGGTGATGCTGATGGACTCAAGGATGTTTTAGCAAGGTACTCATTCTTTTTGATGTCAAAGTTTTTGAGATACACACATGCTTGAGTTTTGTGGTTTGTTTTACCACAAACAATGCAGCTTTCAGCTGACACTATGACACTTGTTTTGTTTATATCATAAGCTTTTAAGTGGAAACAATCTTTTGTTAGATGGTTCCTTTTCTCACAAAATTCACAAAAAAGTTATCAATTTTTTCTTTCTTCTTCCTCTTTTCAGACTCCTTTGCAGCAGAGGTTTTAACCACTGCTGGGATGTCCTTAAGAGGAATGACTTTAGCTTTTGGAGCTTTAACACCATCAGTTAATGTAAAGTCCATTGGCTTGAAGTTTTCAAGAATATCACACTCATCAGACCATTTTGGTTTAAATTGATGATTTTCAATCTCCTCAAAAGCAGAGGGGCCCATTGGTCTGTCAAGTGTGATTTTGTTACCAAGTTTGTCAGTGATTTTCACTTCTTGGCCATTCTTGTTTATGGGGATGTACTCAGCAGTTACATCAGTGGTTGAAACAGATTTTTCAAAAGCAGTGTTTTCATCATCATGTTTTCTATAACCAACCCCAAATTTCACATTGCTTTTTATCTATTTCTCAAGCATAACCTCATACCCTTTGCATGATTCCACCCATTTCTCACATGTGATCTGGGTGGACTCTAACTCCTTTTTGCAAACTTGGTATTTTTCTACCATAGTTTGGAGTTGGGTTTTGGTTATGCTTTGCTCTTCTTTCATGCTGCTAATCTCTTTCTCTTTTTTAGCCAATTTGTTTTTAACTTCTTTTAAAGATCTTTCAAATTTGACTTCATCAGTTAAGATTTTGTTCCTAAGGTTTTCATTCACCTCTTTGATGTTAGCAAAAGCAATAATGCAATTGTCAGAACATAGTTTTTTCTAGAACTTGAGGTGATACGTTGGCAGCAGCCATCATTGCACAATCACACTGAGTATTCTCTTCATCACCAGCTCTCTCTTCTTCTTCACCTGCCTTTTCTTCTTTCTTATCTTCTTCAGACCATAGATCTGTCAGTGGTTCAATCAGGATACCTGAACTTTCTTCCAACAGTACTTCATCAGCCACAGCAGTAACCACTGCTTCAATCACCTCATCCACTGTTTCAGAGACCAGCTGTTTCTCTTCAGATTCAACACCCTCCTGTATTGACTCTAATGCCATCAAACAAAATTCATCATGAGAAGAAACATTAGAAGCATAGAGTGCAAAGTTTTCATCGCTGAGCTCTTCAGGCATACTACTCCAGTCAACAAACTCTTGAGTAAAGAAACTTTGTTGATCTGGTTGTGTTGCTACTGGAGAAGTGGTTTGTGGTGCAGGTTGCACTTGTGCCTGGGGAACAGGGGTTTGAACATATTGAATCTGTGGAGCAGCTGTTCGGATATAATGCACTGGCACAGGAGCAACAGCATAGTGAGCAGTGTTCACATGTGTTGCTGGGGCATATTGGGCATAGTGCACAGTGTTTTGATTTTGAGGTCTAGGATTTGAACTAGGGTGAGTGATTATGGGACCAGTTGTTTGACTCCTACACTCTCTAGCAAAATGTCCTAACCTGTTACACTTATAGCACTTGATTTTCGATTTATCCAACCCAACCCTTAGATTCCCATGTAACCCTGGGAATTTTCGCCTTGTTCTTTTATAAAACTTGCTAGTTCTAACACTTAGCAAAGCCAGTTGATGCAAGATGTCCATTTCCTCTAGATCAGTGGGGTCAAAATGCTGTAAATCATTTAGTTCAATGCTTAAATTGTCTGACATCTGGTTTTCATTTGCAGTGAATGCATAACCTGTAGAGTGAGGATCAGGGTTGTTAAAATTTGCACCAGCAGTTATGTCAATGAAGTGATCATAACCCTGATCCTTACCACTACCACCAGATTCTTCTTGACCCAGAAGAGCAGTGTTACCGAATGAATAATCATCAACGGTTTTCCCTGACTCTTGTAACTTTCTTTTCTGGTTCAACTCCCTTTCGTAGGTCAGGAGTCGACCATGGAGTTGGGTCAAGGTCAGATCCTTGAACTCAGGTGAATTTCGGGTGACAAACGCTATTGTGTCCCATTTATCTGGCAGTAACCTGAGGAACCTGCTGTTTTGAGTTGAATTTGTAAAAGTGGTTTTAACAAGCCTCAGTTCACTGATGAGACAACTGAACCGCTCAAATTGTTGCGTCACTGATTCACCTTTAACATTACAAAATGTTTCATATTGTTGGTTCAGGATTTCCCTATTGTTTTCTATGACCTCTTCGGTACCTCCAAACTGTTCCTTAAGCGCGTCCCACAACTCTTTGGCATTGTCACAATGTAACAATCCAACATATATTTCGTTGGGCAGCGTTGATGCTATGATACTAAATGCTTTAGCATCTAGTTCAAACTTTTGATAATCCGTTTCAGTATAATTTTCAACAGGTTTTGGAACTTGTTTTTTAGCATCTTCAGCGCTTGGCACTGTAGGAACATGAGGACCAAAGATGACAGACTTCCAACAACCTGTGCTTTGTTGAGCGAGGATGTGACCCATTCTCCTTTGCCAGATGTTGTACTCATTTCTTTTTAGCATAGGTGGTTTAAAGAGAGAACCAATGTTTTTATGGTCCTGAGATTGTGACGTCATTCTTGGTGTTTTACAGGTACTGAGAAATCAACTTTAGTGGTGATTAATCCTTAATCTGTTTTTCAACGACGAACAAACGATCAGTATCAACTGTTTTGAGCTGAACTATTTACGTCAAAATGATTGTTAAATCAAATTTGACTGTCCAAGCTCTGATACCAATTGTTGGATCTGAGTTTCTTTTTGATTGTATTTTGTGTTTGAAGTTAAGATGAAAATGGATGAGTTGTGCAGCGGAATTAAAATGAAAACAAACTTTGCATACAATCAAATGAGAGTAATACTTTAATCAAACATCTTTTACACAATGAACCGAATGATTGAATTTAATTTCAACAACGATTACAAAGATAGATGTATGAATGCAAACTCCCCCTCAGCCCGAGCTCAGTAGTTTGTTCGTGCAAAGAAGACGAATGATGCAAAGAGCTAATAGAACAGTACAAAGTACTGAACTATTTATAGGCACTTGCAAACTACTGAGCATCTTTGCTGATGTCACCATGAAAGTGACATCTAACCTTCTAACAAACTCTAACCTCTGATCTATACAGACACTGCTTGTGTTAACTACTGCTAATACATTCTATTACAAAACAGACTTTAGAACAGCTGCTGCAACCTTCTACTGCTGTGAACCCAGCAGCACTTGTCCAGATCAACAGTGCTTGACTCAAGGCAGTAGATTGAATCAGCAGGACTTTAGTCTTCCATCAGATCTTTAGTTGAGTAGCAGTTATGAGTCAGCAGTTTGGTAAGATCAGCAGATAGGAGGTCATCAGTAGTTGTAACCACTTTCAAGGGGAGAGATTTGTATATCAGCATCTGCTTATTTAGAATCCACTGTTCTGATCCAGTTTTGGCTTTAATTATCTGTTCCTCTAATAGGGTTCAATCCCAACACGAGTGAAATGGGTGTGGGTATAAATACCGCCCTTGTCTTTCATTTGCACTAGAGAGAATCAGAGAGTGTGGTGAGCTCATTTGAGAGTTCACAGTGAGCTTTATTGTGTGGGGGAGAGATCACCACTTGGTCTCTCCCTGGATGTATACTCCTTTGGTATTAGTTCGGTTATCTTGTAATCGGGCCGATTTGTAATGTTTTACTACCGATTAATACAAAGAAGCTTTGTTTATCCATCTCTAATCTCTCCCGTCTTGAACTAATCTCACATTAATCACGGTTTCGGTGCCGAAAAAGGTCCTACAGATTTTAGACACGTATGTTCTAACTAGAGGTTGTGGTTTTGATCCGTTTACATGCGAATCGGTTGATTCTTGATTCTGGATATGTTTGAACTCTAACATATGGCTAATAATAAAACAAATCAAAAAGGTTCAAAGTAACCCGAAATGTAATTTGAATGCATAGATCCTCCGAAACCATAACTGTCACATTAGTTACATATATAAAAGTAAAACATTTTGGTTGCCCACGTAGAGACCTCCCAGGAGGTCACCCATCCTAGTACTACTCCCACCTAAGCATGCGTAATTGTGGAGTTTTCATGTGCTCCACAGCTAACTAAGACAAAAATGCGTTGGTGATTTAATAGGTAGGGAATGTCTTATAAACCAAAAAACTCTCCTGGCCACGACCAATGTAGGATCCGCCTTGGGTGTCACAATGGTCCATGTTAATCTTCTCGGTATCAATATCGGCATCATTACAATCACCCCCATCTAGGTCATTTTGGTAATGTCCTATTATCTCAGCATATATGTCCTTGCTGGGAGCTATGGTAACATCATGAATATGTTGGACCTTTTTTCTTATACGATTGAACATGTTCCTTATAAAACAAAAGTTCATATACGTTGTTCTACAATCGTTTCAAAGTATACTCAAAATAATGTCTTGCATCATAAAATCATGACTCATTGGAAAAGCAGTAGAACAGTTTGGGCAGCATCTTTAGACCATCTATTAAGTATATATTGTTTTTGAAATTCGCTTATGTCCATACTTCTCAAAACATAAAAGATACGTCTGCATAACAACCCAAATTTCTCAAAACATCATGAACAGTAGTTGGTACAATCAAGTTTCCGGAACGGAACGGAACATAACCTGTAGGATCTGAGTTTTTAATACTTTTTAGTTTAAGTAACTAAGGAACAAACAATTTGTAAATTGTAAAAACTGTTTGTTCCTTGAACTTTTATGAATTCAAACATAGTACAATGATTATACAATCTCCCCATAGCATGATGAAAGGCCCTAAAACTGGGCCCCCTACAGTTGGGTCACATCACATGTAACCAAAATTTGATTGTGAGGTAGAGTGCTAATGTGTATGAACGACAATGTGATCAATTTGCAAAATGAAAATGACAATGAACACCGATATTTGTATGAGGAAAAAGCCCTTAATCCTTGATAGATCTCAGGCACAAAAAACCTCGGGTGATCAAAACTACCGATCACCAAGTATATTGAAAAGTAACTAGTAATCAAGTACAACTTCGGAAGACAATGAGCTCAATACAATGAAGAGTAGTGTTTGCAGTTTGCGAGAGAGAGAGAGAGTGTGTGAGTGTTGTGTATTCATATGATAGCTTGTATTCTTCCTAAAATGAGCCTTATTATCGCCTATAAAAGAGAAATAAGAAGATTACAAACAAAGCGAAAATGTGCAAGTATCCCCATGTTCTCCATAACGGCTATACTTGTTCATGCACGTGCCAATTGAGAGCATATTCTCTGATATACCAACATAGACCAAGTCCAATTCGTTAAAACACTTGCAAATTCAAGTTTATACATAGGATACAATTGTAAGTTAATATAAGTAATAATAAGGATCCTTGATTCTCAGACTTCCTGTACCATCCATTAAGGATCAGTGATCCATTAAGGATATGTGATCAATAGTATTAAAAATTAATCCCTTAACAATTGCCCCCAAATATGGCGGATATGAAACTAATTTTATCTGCCATATTTCCGTTACAATTGGACTAGTCGTTACTCAAGAAAGTAGTCGTTACAGTCTCAGTCTGATGACATCACTAATGGGATAGCCTGCAACGATCATTACGCTATATAGGGACAAGATATAGTTTGAAAAACCATATAAGAACAAGAATTCCCAATTTAAAACCCATTCCGGAAGCTTATCAGGTATTCTCTCTTCTTCTAATCCTTTATTTTCTGTATTCTTCTTCTTCAATCCTACAATGGCCAAGATGGTTACTCGATCCTCCCCAAACAAAAGTCAAGATCTCAATTGTTTACCAAAAAGCCAAAATCTTTTGAAGAATCCTTCCAACGAGTTATGCAGATTCACCGATCCAGAGATGATCGCTTATACACCTGTTTCCCCCAAGGAACAATCTTCCGTCCTTTTGTCCTTTCGATTCATCCACCAAAAGCGATTATCTCTCACCCGTTTCGGTGTGCTTTCCTTCCATACCCTTTCAGATAGGTTATACATACCCATTCCCTGAATTCACCTAGCAATTCTTCACCCTAACTGGCCTGTGCTATAGCCAGGCAATGCCCATGTTATGGAGGGTATTGTACACTATAGAACAGATCATTAGCGACAAAGGATTGGACTTCAATCTCTCTGAACTCTCACACATGTACGCCTTAGCATCAAGCTCCAACTTCTAGAAATTCTGCACAGAGTAATCAATAGAAACGTGAAAAAAATTGGATACATGAACAACACCAATGAAAGCATACAACACATTGTGAAATATTAATTTGAAAAAAAACAATGAAACAAGCATAAAAAAAAAACAAAACGCCATATCTGTTGTATATGTGTTGCATGATTTGCTCGAACAAAATATGAAAACGTCATCAAATAATACTTTGTCGAACATAATCCACATTAGACGCCATACTGAGAAAGCTTGGAAAGGAGGTAACTACTAATACGAAATCTTTGGAGTTTTATTTGAAACAGATTTAAAATGCGAAATAAGGAGAAAACGTACAAAAGGACAATCGTACCCCTGCATATCATTTAGCGCCCCCTGCCACGTGTTAGGCTAGGATCCGTTCTCACCGTTCTCACACTTTAGGGCATTTTCTCTTGATCTCGTTCCTATATATATATATATATATATATATATATCTGGACTCATGACGCGAACTTATTTATTTATACATTTAAGTTATCGGTTAAAATCGTACGACGTGAAGAAAGTAAAATGTAAACATAAACGAACATAAATACATAACTCAGAAAGTAACGATATTAACCGCGAAAAGTACAGGTTGTCACATCATCCCCAAGTTGAAAGAAATTTCATTCTGAAATTTAGCAAGTAGTAGCTGATTCGGTTAGTGCGGTTGAGAAATTTCCTAGGGTGCCACACCTGAGCCTTAGTGGCTTCTCTTTCTTTGGTTGCTTGTTGTTGTGTGTTCATACATTGTATTATCAATTAGCAACACTTTTATGCATTTTGACTTGTACCTCTTGCACTCATTTTTTTATGAAGTAAGTGGTTGTATTGTGGGTTATACTGGATTTGCTCCCTTTGGGTGTTTAAAGGGGTATTTGGCTTTTTCTAGTCTCATTTACGTCAGTTTCGTATGAGTTTCGTATGGAATCGGTTCTCCAATATGTGAATGTTTATAATTACTATGATGTTGCTCCTCATTTGGCTAGGCAACATCTGTTGCAACCATGAAGCACTTCTAAGTATTAGTCAGCGAAAAGATTTGTTGCTAACTATTAATATATGTGTATATATATATATATATATATACTAGTCACTTACCCGCGCGATGCGGCGGGAATGGTATCACTTAGGTTGGTGAGTTTAGGGCTATCTACGGGGATGTAGTTTCCAATGTGGCTTGTGACGACGATGGTGGTAGTGTAGCAGAATGTGATGGTCGGTTGAGGCCTTCTTCAGCGGCGAGAATCAGCGATTTGCGGCGATTGGTGGTTTCGTGATGGCGTTTGGTGGTTATTGTGCGACTCAGGAGAAAACAAAGAAAACTGTTTGATTCTAGTTATGTTACCTGAAATAGACGGACTACCTAGGCTTTTGTTGGTTCAAATTGTGATACAAATTCACAAATAACTAACATTAACTACTATATTGTAAGATGTACAAAACATAGTCAAAAATTTCCCAAACAGTCTTAGGTTTGTAAGAGTCCTTAATCTTGAATTCCTAAGGTTTGGAACTGAAATTTGTCACAAAATAAAGGATTTCCTTCAATTAGTTTCTTAAGTTCAACCAGCATCATACCTCGAGCAGATTTAGTATCTCCATATTTGGATAATTGTTCATTCTCCCTAAAGTAGTGATCTATAAAAGTCAGTCAGCAAAGGCGCGATAGATGATGCTTAATACAAAAATTAAAGTAAGATAAATAAGTTCGTTTACAGACAAATGGTTACAAACAAATCAATCGAGTCGTTAATCAAACGATTAAACGCATAAACAAAACAATAAATATGAATTTGTACATTCTGATACATATCTACTTAGAGGTGGCAGTTTTTTTATTTTTTTATTAACCATGCTGCTGCGCTCGTTGCGGCTGCCCTCACCGCGCCGCTGCGGCTGCACTTGTTGCGCTCGCATGCTCACTGCACCGATCAAATTTTAGTAAGGTACACGGATGGTAAGCCAGAGACAACTGAGGTGATGGCACCAAGCAAGAATGACACAGTGCTGAACACTGCTGTTCCCTATTACCCTGCATATACCAAACAAACTTGCGATTAGTTTATGCACAGCTATTCATAATCATTTTATCATGAAATAAGGATACCTGAACAAATGTCTCGCTCGACCAATAGTTTCCCTTGACGCATTATGCAAGGTTCGCTCGGTCCAACAACTCAAGCAAATGTTTTCTATGTTTTTTAGGGGGAAGATGGGTGCTTCTCTCCACAGGGCATACAAGACACAGGTTATTGGCGGAAGCCCGCCAAATTTAACATATAAAGTTTTTTTATATGTTAAATATGGCGGGCTGCCGCCAATAACCTGTGTTTTGTATGCCCTGGGAGAGAAGCACACATGTTCCCCCTAAAATGCAAAGAAAACATTTGCTTGAGTTGTTGGACCGAGCGAACCTTGCACAGGCTCAGTTTTTGCATCACAGCCTCAAACACTTTCAGTTCAGATAGATTACACAGGCTCAGTTTTTGCATCACAGCCTCAAAACACTTTTACTTCAGACAGATTAAGAACACAAGCTCAGCTTATGCATCATAGACTCAACACTTTTAGTTCAGACAGATTAAGAACACAAGCTCAGCTTTCGCATCACAGCCTCAAACACTTTCAGTTCAGACAGATTAAGAACACAAAATCCGGAGTACACAACAAGAGTAATTTGCCACTAAACTTAAACAACCTTTAAAGCATGATGTACACGTGTTTTAAGCACAAGAAACAAATATGTAACCTGACAGACTCAGCTTATGCATCATAGCCTCAAACACTTTCAGTTCAGACATATTAAGAACACAAGCTCCGTTAGTTCTCGCAAAGTCAACCATCATAAAAAGAAATCAAGTATTAGTAAAGATTTGATATTAGTTATAACCAGTACACTATTAACTTAAAATAAATTTAATATAAATCACATTTTGTCAAGTTGCAAATATAAAAACCTTTATTCTAATGAAGCAGCGTTCAGCGTCACTAAAGCCGATTCCGAGACTCTCCAAGCAGATACACTTTCTCCGGCTGCCAGAAGATCGGAGTGAGCTTGTTCTGTAATAATAGTGATCGTGACAGTCGTTAACCAAAGGTATAACTAATTAAATTCAGTTCAGGAAAAAGCAACACTTTAATTTTGTGTGAAAGACAGCTTGCTTGCTGCAGTCTCTATAATATATCAACACTCTTCCATACACTATTTGAAAGACACCATGCTTGAAAGACAGCATGCTTGCTTCAGTCTCTATAAATAATTCAGAGATATCTACACTCTACTCACACTTTACAAACTCTCAACTACACTAAACTGAAAGACTCAGACATGTAATTGAGAGATGAACACAACTACGGGTAAAGCCATGGCTGCAACACACGGTTGCAAAGTGAGAACTATGCAACCTGGATATTGCCCCGCCAAGATGCTACTCGGATCTTCTATGTACCCTCAAAATACAATCATCATCACAGTCTATTGTGTTATGTAACCCCGCTTTAAAGCATGATGTACAAGAGTAATTTTCCACTAAACTTAAACAACCTTTAAAGCATGATGTACAAGTGTTTTAAGCACAAGAAACACATATGTAACCTCACAGGCTCAGCTTATGCATCATAGCCTTAACAGTTTCAGTTCAGACATATTAAGAACAAAGCTCAGCTTATGCATCATAGAGTCGACAGGCTCAGCTTATGCATCATAGCCTCACAGGATTAGCTTATGCATCATAGCCTCACAGGCTCAGCTTATGCATCATAGAACACTTGGGAAATGAAAAAGTATATCAAAACATCCCACAGAACAAACTAAAATCAAAAGTACATAACAATCTATCTTTTCACTATTCCATATCTAAAATTGACCTAACTATCATAATTTTCATTGAACTACAACACTTATCATCCCCAAAAATGACCTAAATATCATAATTATCACAAAACCATGACACTTATCAGTCCCAAAATTAAAGGAAAAGATCAAAATATAACAGAACAAAGTAAAATCAAAACTACAAAAACAATTTATCCTTTCACTATGTCATATCTGAAATTAACCTAACTATCATCACCAAAAATACAAATTCAAATATCACAAAACTTTCAACCTAATTTGAAATAACCGCATCTACTAACAAATCCACATCAAGATTAAAGATAAATCAACATTTAGAACCTAACCTGAGTCGATTCATCACAAAACACATGCGAAAATCCTTCGTAAACCTCAGCTTTCGTCCTTCGAACATCCGTCAAACATATGTGAAGGACAAGATGATAATTGAACAAGGTGTTGAAAAAACACTTAATGCACAATGTACAACTGTTAAGGCACAAGAAAACACAAACCCTTTTACCCTTTACAAGGGTATACATCTGCCGTCCAAATGTTTTACTTTCTCACACGGATAAATTGAGAGATGAACACAACTACGGGTAAAGCCATGGCTGCAACACACGGTTGCAAAGTGAGAACTATGCAACCTGGATATTGCCCCGCCAAGATGCTACTCGGATCTTCTATGTACCCTCAACATACAATCATCATCACAGTCTATTATGTTATGTAACCCCGCTTTAAAGCATGATGTACAAGAGTAATTTTCCACTAAACTTAAACAACCTTTAAAGCATGATGTACATCATGCTTTAGAGGTTGTTTAACTTTCTCACACGGATCAACATCGGGACCGTCCATTTGACTTCACACGGATCACCATATGCTTTCTCTCTCAATGCTCACACATCTCACAAAACAACATCAGATCTTCTCTATTGATCATCATCACAGTGAGGAAGAGCTTGACGGATGTTCAATTACCATCTTGTCCTGGATCATCATCACAGTCTATTATGCGTCATAGCCTCACAGGCTCAGCTTATGCATCATAGAACACTTGGGAAACATCCAAGTGATATATCGTATAGTACTTTATAGAGACTGCAGCAAGCAAGCTGTCTTTCAGACATGTACTTTTAGATCTGTGAATCTGTGATAATACTTTTACAACTGGAAGACTCAGACATGTAATTGAGAGATGAACACAACTACGGGTAAAGCCATGGCTGCAACACACGGTTGCAAAGTGAGAACTATGCAACCTGGATATTGCCTCGCCAAGATGCTACTCGGATCTTCTATGTACCCTCAAAATACAATCATCATCACAGTCTATTGTGTTATGTAACCCCGCTTTAAAGCATGATGTACAAGAGTAATTTTCCACTAAACTTAAACAACCTTTAAAGCATGATGTACAAGTGTTTTAAGCACAAGAAACACATATGTAACCTCACAGGGTCAGCTTATGCATCATAGCCTTAAAGATAAATCAACATTTAGAACCTAACCTGAGTCGATTCATCACAAAACACATGCGAAAATCCTTCGTAAACCTCAGATTTTCACAAAACCATGACACTTATCAGTCCCAAAAATGAAGGAAAAGATCAAAATATAACAGAATAAAGTAAAATCAAAACTACAAAAACAATTTATCCTTTCACTATGTCATATCTGAAATTAACCTAACTATCATCACCAAAAATACAAATTCAAATATCACAAAACTTTCAACCTAATTTGAAATAACCGCATCTACTAACAAATCCACATCAAGATTAAAGATAAATCAACATCTGTCTTTCAGACATGTACTTTTAGATCTGTGAATCTGTGATAATACTTTTACAACTGGAAGACTCAGACATGTAATTGAGAGATGAACACAACTACGGGTAAAGCCATGGCTGCAACACACGGTTGCAAAGTGAGAACTATGCAACCTGGATATTGCCCCGCCAAGATGCTACTCCGATCTTCTATGTACCCTCAAAATACAATCATCATCACAGTCTATTGTGTTATGTAACCCCGCTTTAAAGCATGATGTACAAGAGTAATTTTCCACTAAACTTAAACAACCTTTAAAGCATGATGTACAAGTGTTTTAAGCACAAGAAACACATATGTAACCTCACAGGCTCAGCTTATGCATCATAGCCTTAACAGTTTCAGTTCAGACATATTAAGAACACAAGCTCAGCTTATGCATCATAGAGTCGACAGGCTCAGCTTATGCATCATAGAGTCGACAGGCTCAGCTTATGCATCATAGCCTCATAGGCTCAGCTTATGCATCATACCCTCACAGGCTCAGCTTATCCAAGCCATCTAGGTCGTATAACTTAGGACCTTAGTCCGACAACCATCAAACTCTGCCATCTGTCCGGCCCTTAGAAACACCTTTGTCTTACTAATCTGCATGTGACATATAAACAAACAAGTAAACATAAAAAAATTAAAAAGGTAAATCCTAACTAAAACATCGGATGTAGGAAATAACCGCATCTACTAACAAATCCACATCAAACGGATCCCTTGTTCAAATCTGTGCATCCCTTGCCAGATAAAGCTTGTGATACATCTCATGAAACCCTAGATCTGCTCATCGAGCATCCCACAGAACAAACTAAAATCAAAAATACATAACAATCTATCTTTTCACTATTCCATATCTAAATGACCTAAATATCATAATTATCACACAACCATGACACTTATCAGTCCCAAAAATGAAGGAAAAGATCAAAATATAACAGAATAAAGTAAAATCAAAACTACAAAAACAATTTATCCTTTCACTATGTCATATCTGAAATTAACCTAACTATCATCACCAAAAATACAAATTCAAATATCACAAAACTTTCAACATAATTTGAAATAACCGCATCTATCTACTAACAAATCCACATCAAGATTAAAGATAAATCAACATTTAGAACCTAACCTGAGTCGATTCATCACAAAACACATGCGAAAATCCTTCGTAAACCTCAGATTTTCACAAAACCATGACACATATCAGTCCCAAAAATGAAGGAAAAGATCAAAATATAACAGAATAAAGTAAAATCAAAACAACAAAAACAATTTATCCTTTCACTATGTCATATCTGAAATTAACCTAACTATCATCACCAAAAATACAAATTCAAATATCACAAAACTTTCAACCTAATTTGAAATAACCGCATCTACTAACAAATCCACATCAAGATTAAAGATAAACCTAACCTGAGTCGATTCATCACAAAACACATGCGAAAATCCTTCGTAAACCTCAGATTTCGTCATTCGAACATCCGTCAACTGCTTCACCAGAAAAGTAAGAATCACAAAAGAACATGGTAAGATATATAACACTCATTGCAACAACATCAGAACATCAAACGGATCCCTTGCCAGATAAAGCTTGTGATAGATCTCATGAAACCCTAGATCTGCTCATGAAACGGATCTGGTGATAGATTCAAACGGATCTGGTGATAGATCTCATGAAACCCTAGATCGCCGAGAAGAGAGAGAGAAGAGAGAGAGAAGAAGATCTGATGTTGTTTTGTGAGATGTGTGAGCATTGAGAGAGAAAGCATATGGTGATCCGTGTGAAGTCAAATGGACGGTCCCGATGTTGATCCGTGTGAGAAAGTAAAACATTTGGACGGCAGATGTATACCCTTGTAAAGGGTAAAAGGGTTTGTGTTTTCTTGTGCCTTAACAGTTGTACATTGTGCATTAAGTGTTTTTTCAACACCTTGTTCAATTACCATCTTGTCCTTCATATATGTTTATTAAAGTAGTATAGATATATATATATATATACCCACACAGTATTCTTTGTTGTTTGTTATCTAAAGTTGGTAAAAAAATATAGCTATGATGTTTTGCATACTAGCCCGTTGGTTTCTAATTTCGGCTTCGGTTTCTAGGAACCTCTCTGAATACCGATTGTCGGACTCAGAGAAAAGACGAATAATGATATCCTCAAGTCTTTCTCTTCCTCCTTGTTGATGTGGTTGGAAGCCTTGTTGCTCATTTCGGGGTTGTTGAAAGTTAGATCATTGATTTTAATTTTGTTGGTTGATAACTCTCAGTTCCACGTCAACGGCTCGAAAAACATGACGTGAGCGAGGGTGTGTATATTTTTAAGTAATTTTTACTCCTTTATCAAGCTTTAAATTTAAAAAACACGATATAACACTATCACTCTCTACAACACGATAGGGCAAGTGCACCCATTGTTGGTGTAGTATAGTGATGGTAAGATACCGAGGTCATCCAAGAACACAAGAGCTTTTAGTACCGGAATATTATCAATGTCTAATCTAACCAAATTTTTAGAAAATATTTTTAATAAGCAAAATAAAGAAAGAAACTAAGGAAGTAAAAGAAATAAATAGACAAGATAGAATCACTTGGCTCCAATTCATCTTTTAATCCTTTGATGATTTCCGCACCTTGGGTTTTTTAAGAGATTATCTTAGTTATAGTGGCATGTCCCTCTTTTGGAGGCAACACTACCCTCAGCCATATTTATCTGATTTAGCAGGGATATAGTCCCGAAAGGCCAAAATATTGAAAGATAATTAAGTAAGTTATTAATGAAAAATGTGGCATGTCCCTCTTTTAGAGGCAACGCTACCCTCGGCCATATTGGTCTGAGTCAGCAGGGATATAGTCCCGCAAGGCCGGTTTAAAGTTTTAATATTGGTTTATTTATAAGGGATTCAAGCCATTCTTACTTCCCCTGATTTCATGCTATCTGGCTCAAAGGAAGTCCTAATAAGCTTGAATCAAGTCCTTGCAGAATCTACACACTCAACGAGGCAAGAACTTTACCCAAACCACCCTTCTAACCCCTTTCCAGGCAGTTAACGCACCTTATATAGACCGTAAAGGCACGAATGAGTGAATCAACAAAACATGAAGAGATGATATGATAAAGTTCACTTTCAATTTAAAAAACTAGATATTAAAGTTATTAATACAAACCCAATTAAAAAGTTAAGCAAAGCTTGGAAATCAAAAGTAATACATAAATGACTTGTCTTCACTAACTGATGTAAGAGATTAGCCAATCATGGCTTTTGTTTGACAAAAACCTCTTACGATCAATCATGGATCTCGAGACTACTACACACTCTAAAGATGGATGATGGATGAATGTGGTGGATGATGATGGTATTGTAGTGGTTGTGTAGTGGCAGGTGTGAGAGAAGTGGTTTGCCAAGGGATGGATGGATTGCAATTGAACCAAGCACCCCCATTAATAGTTGGAAACAGAAACTTTACACGGGCCCATGCCCCCTTCTTCTTTGTCTTTATTTAATGAGTTGTGTCTGTGTGGATGCTTCCACGGCCCCGTGTGTCAACGACACGACCCCTTGGCCATTGTACTTGCTGTACTATCCAAGATTTGCATATATGGAAGTTGACTACGACCCGTGTCCATGGAACATAGCACCGTGTCTCTTGTCTGCTTCTGTTTGTCTTTTCTTTTCTAGAATCTTGAGTGGGGCATGACCCGTGTTTGTTTTCTGATTTGTTGTTTTTGGTCTTGGGGTTAAGCTCGGAGGGTCGGAATGATGTATCAACTTTCCTTCTTTTGTATTTATGCTGGTTTTTGCGGTTAATTTGTTCCTTTTGTACATTTAAGCTATTTAAATACTAAAAATCAAAAGTATACAAAGAAACACACTTTTTCCAACATTAGTACTAAAAGGGGTTTCTTTTATATCTTATTTGATGTAATTTATATGTTGCATTTGGTGCATATCAAAAAGCAACCAGTTTGAACATATTTCTGAGCCAGGAAAATATAAATATTTGTCATTCGTATTTTTGTTAACTTAATTCAAATACACTTTATGTTCGGGTGTGTATATTTGTTTTCATTCTTTTCTTAATTGTGTTTATACTACATTATTCTTGGCGACGATGAATACAATGTTGTCTTGGTTTTATGACCTGAATAGCATTAACAAAAAACAAACGGCTATAGTTACGTGTTTGAGCCTATTTGTAAGCACGCACTAATAACTAGATTTTTTTATGTAATTGTTGTTATTTTTATATAGTATAGTGTAATCGATATGTTAATACCTTTTCATTAGTATGTCAACTTCGAACGATGGCTTGGATGTCTTACAAAGGCTTAGTCAGCTTCTTGAAGAGGTTATAGAGTCAGACCAAAGAATTAATAACATACTTAATGAGCAAATGAAAAGAGCTAGCAACATATGCCAAAGACAGGGCGAGCTACAACTTCGATTAGACGCGCTTGTTGCATGTTATGGTAGGCCTAACGATGTTAAAGAAAAAATAAAATTTGCACGTATTTGTATGTTAGACAGTTGATTGTAAATTTTGCTACACTAATGTAAACGGTCGACATTGTTAATTGGAAGTTTAAACACACGAATTGAAGCACCGTTTTCGTCATTTGGGGCAGTATTTTCTCGAGGTAAGTTTTACATAAATCAACTCGTATTCTCGTTTTGATCAAAATCCATAAAACACCAGTTTGTAATTTGAAAAAAAAACTTAACTCCATTAAGCTATTTTTAACGGCGGACTATTATCGGCTAAAAGTGGACTAGTTCGGATTCTTGTCGGCCAATAAATGAGTTGGGATTATTATGGGTCAAATTGAGAAAGCTAAGATTATTTAAACCCAATATGCCAAAAAGAAATGTGCAGTAACACATTTTAATTACCCCCGCCACAACGCGGAGGGGCTCTCATCTAGTTACAACTACTTTTAATTATAAAAATATTTTATAGTTACTTTGTTCATCGACAGTATAAAAATGCCCATACTCTTTAATAAACAACTATGCACTTTTGAAAATTTTACTATCACCTACAAGTTTTATCTTGAAAATCTCATGTATGTTTCCATTATTATATTTTATAAATATTAATAGAAAGTGATGATAAACAGTGGTTTAAGATTTATTTAAAATTGCTTTTCTCAATTTTCATTATTTTTTTCTTATTAC